>NC_056741.1:426101822-426221822 GCF_019279795.1 Protopterus annectens
CAAGATTGCAGCAACATTGCCATCTGCTGTAAGGAAAACTAAGTCAAGTATTTCAAATCTTTCTTTTGAAATTAAAATGATTTAATCACTGCCTTTGATGTTTTACAATTTGGCTCTGGTCCAGCTAGATGAAGGCTTCCTGCCTATTGTTTTAAGGCTAAAGTTAATGACCAGAATTTACATGTGGAATGTCCTTTATTGCTCTAAGTATAAAAGAATGTAAATGCAGTTTCTGTGTGGCCTGGGAACCAAGAAGGTGTAAAAGATGATGTAATGTTTAGCAGAACTGCAGTTTCAATTTAAACAGTGAGAACCAGAGATTATTAAGCATTTTGATCTTGGACATCTAACAAAGCACTGCCTATACTCTTAAGTAAGTTACCTTAGAAGTGTGTTTTCTTGTAGAAATAGCTAGGACTATAAAGAGTAGACTAAGTGTTTTTCTGTTATGTCATAACTGTACTACTGAAGTGTTTTAAGTTTCTGTGTGATCTCTGAACTCTTGAATAGCACTGTGGTGTAGTAGTATTGTCTTGTGGTTTTAATTATTTATTATTAAATATTTTAAAACATTTTAACTGTCGCTGGTTATGTAGAGATAAATTAAGCTCTATAGTACATTGCATGCTTATAAGTGATCCTGTAATAATCCCTTCCAATAAGCCTTGATTGCTTAAGTGACACTACTATTGGATAATAATACTGCACAGTAATACTTGGACACCCTTTTAAGGGCCTTTGGGTAGCTGATAATTATTAGCTGGTGGTGGCAGTAACTACTACCGTATAGTCAGGGTAAAGGGGCACAGCTGGAGAATCTATGTCAGCCTTTCCCAGGAGTGTCTGTGAAGTTTTATAAATACTTATCTCAAAGTGTATGTGTGTGTGTGTGTGTGTGTGTGTGTGTGTGTGTGTGTGTGTGTGTGTGTGTGTGTGTGTGTGTGTGCGTGTGTGTGTGTGTCAGCTACTTGGACAGGGACACAAAGCACTGGTTGGACAGAGAGGGTACTGGAGGTTAGCTTGCCAGCTAGGTTGAGATCTGGACCCTATAGCTATGCCAGTGGGGAGTTTTATAGGGGACCTGGGGAGCAGGGGAGCAACCAGCCCCAGACTGATGGTGATCTCTTTGTGCAGTTAAGGGAAATTGTACTTTACTGTATGTATTTGTTATCCTTTCCTCTTATATGAGACACCCACTCCGGTGTTAGTGGTGAGGATTGAGGATCCTTGATTGCTGGGCCAGGGCACAGGTGTCACACCTTGTGCCACTGTTTTGGTGACAGCACTGCTCCCCTATGTGTGGGATGTCAGTGGCATGGCTAATAGCTTGGGCTAAACCATTCCAGGATTCATTCTTTTACTAAAGCCCTCTATAGCCCTTCTGCAGAAGCCCCTGGCTGTAATCATTATGGAGAAGATACAGAAATATTTGGATTTTTCACACCACCTCTGCACTCTAACAGGAGTACTATGAAGTACAAAATAAGCAATTTATTGATGACCCAAAAAGGTGTTATAGAGAACTGGGAAACAAGATAAAAGGAATTGAATGATCACCAAAAAAAGAAGAAATAGATATATTTTGGAGAAATATTTATGAAGATCCTGTGGAACATAACAAAGATGCTAAATGGATAGAAGAAGTAAAAGAAAGAATAAGAAGTTCAAATGTACAAGATATGAAATGGGATGAAGTAACAGCTAGAGATGTTGAACCAAAGTTAAGAAAAGCCTCTAACTACAAAACCCCTAAATTCTGGCTAAAAGTATTAACATCTTTGCACGAAGATTTAGCCATGAGTAAGAACTATTTATATGCACACCCCGAACAGACATCAGCCTGGCTAACAACAGGAAAAACAATGCTCCTACTTAAGAGTAAACCTGCAAGCTAGCCTAAAATCTAAAGACCAATAACTTGCCTACCAACGACGTATAAACTATACACTGGAATTGATGCTGACAGAGTTTATAGTCATTTAGAAGAACACTCAGTTATGGAAACAGAACAAAAGGGTAATAAAAGAAAATCATATGGAACAAATGATCATTTGTTGTTAAATAAAGTCTAAGTGGAGAACTGTAAAATGGAGAAGAATCTATGTATGGCATGGATAGACTACAAAAAAGCATTTGACAGTATCCCACATTCCTGGATAAAAGAGTACTTACAAATGTATAAGATACACCCTACATTGATAAACTACATCACAGTGACCATTAAACAGTGGCAAACCACTTTGCAGGTAAGCCATGATAAAAGACAAACTATTATCCCAGGGATAAAAATCCAAAGGGGGATATTCCAGGGTGATTCTCTGTCACCACTGCTCTTTTGCCTTGCCCTTAGCCTATTAAGCTGTCTGCTTAATGGATTAGGTCATGGCTATAATTTGATTGATTACCAGAAAGAAATAAAGTGTAAAGACTTCTCATTGTCAATGATTTAAAACTATATAGCACATCAGATGAGGAACTGAAAACACAACTGCAAGTAGTGAAAACTTTTTCAGATGATGTAAGAATGTCATTTGGTATTGATAAATGTGCAAAAGCAACCTTTAAAGCAGGAAAGCTGTAACACCAAGAAAACATCAGTTTGGGACAATAATGTGATATAAAAGAATGTGAGCAGGAGGGAGTGTATAAATATTTGGGAATTGATAAAGGATGAACAATAAAACATGAACAAATGCAAACAAAACTCAGTAAGGAATATTTTAGAAGCTTTCAATTAATCCTGAAAACAGCTTGGACATCTAGAAACAAAGTTCAAGCTATAAACCAATTTGTTCTTTCTGTTTTGGAGTGACTGACTGGCTCCAAAAGGCATTGGATAGATTAGGCAGGAAATCTAGAAGGATGCTTCATGCTCATCAAATGAGTTATAAAAATCAGTGCATACCAAGATTATATATTTCCCATTCCGAAGGAGGTATGGGCCTCCTTGAAATTGATTACATGTATAGATCTGCAATCATGGGACTGCATGCATATCTGCTGACCTTATAAGACCCAAAAGTAGTGAAAGTTTTGAAACATGAGGAGAATAAATCTAAGATGACTTCCCTTCTTAGTCTATCAGAAGCATATCAGCATCAAGTCGGAATGGAAATCAAACCAGAAGTAGATAAAAATCAGGCAACAACTGAATATGTCTGAAAACAAAAGAAAGAATATAAGGTGAAGGATCAGATGAGAAGGCAAGAACTGTGGAAAATGCATAAATATAGTTGCAAGTATAAAAAACTCTTGGAACAACCTCATGTTGATCAGGACTGAATGCAGGAATAGATAAGGAGAGGTGAATTCAAACCAAAAGATGAAAGGTTAATATTGGCGGCCCAAGCTAGAAGGTTATGTGGAAGTTGGTTTACAAAGTCCATTGGACATGTGGGAAAAACAGACAAATATAGGTTTTGTAAAACAGAATTGGAAACAATTGCACACCTTGTTGCTGGTTGTGACATACTAATGGCAGAAGGACTGTATACTGAAAGGCATAATAATGTGGCAAGACTGTTGCACTGGGGTTGTGCAAACATTATAATATTGAAGTAGCTTGAAAACTCTGGAAACATCAGCCACAAGGCATCATTGAAAACGATGAAATCTACATCACAATGGATCATCCTTTACCAACAGTTCAAAAGATAACTGCAAGAAAACAAGATATATTGGTCCATGAAAAGAAGACAAAAGTAACATTGATCACTGAAGTTGCTACACCCAGTGACTACAGTGTTTTGCATACAGAGAGACACAAAGTCATAAAATATCAGGATTTGCAAGCAGAAACAAGAGCAGTGTGGAAGAAAGATACCCAGATAGTTCTAATAGTAGTAGAAACAACAGGTCTTATAAAAAAGAATCTCCAGTCATATTTAGATATGTTACCAGTACATGTAACTCCATGCAAATTGCAGAAGGAGTCATTACTGGGCACACTGCAGGTGCTCCAAAGAGCACTTCTGGATGATATCAAAGATTGAAACAATACTAATTTCATGAACTTTAATCATACTTTGAGATAGGAATGGGGTCCATTCCTTTCATGGTATTTGAAACCCAAAATATTTGGAGAAATTAAAAGAAAAGGACTATCTTCTCCTTCTCCATCCGTTATGTCTCACCTTGAAGAGTCTCAGTGAGAATGGCAGACAATTGTCACCAAAATTAATGGGTGTCTCATTTGCATGATACATGCTGGTTTGGCATCAAACAATAGAGATACTCTACTATTATGGTTCACAATGGCACTTTAAGGTGTGAAGCATTGAAATCCTGCTGTATCACTGTATATGCTGTTGACAACTCAGGCACTACAACAATTCCCTTTACACACACACACACACACACACACACACACACACATATATATATATATATATATATATATATATATATATATATATATATATATATATGTGTGTGTGTAGAATTACAGTTCCCCACATGGAGGCATGGCCCAGACCAGTCATGTGCACTGAAGCCTGCAGTGACAAGACGTGCACAGCAGCATTGAGAATAGAGTGTAAAGGTTAGCAGGTCTACTCATCGTGTAAATTTAATGATTCCAAATGAGTAATGAGCTGAGGCCTAATTAGCATAGTCATCATGCTCAGCTAGTTGAATATGCATGATGTAAGCATGATGGCAGACAGACAGCCTCAGTGCACCATGGAAGAAACTGTGCAGCATGGAGTTTGGAACCTGCAAATTGTGAATTTTGGATGACATCTTCAGGAAAACTATAGTTTAGCTTGTCACCATGCAGTGTCAGGCAAAGCAGCCTCTTACAGATACATATTTATTAATGCTGCATCAACCCCTAACAATATTTAATGATTTCCATCAGTTTTAATATTGAGCATTTGGAAGACTTCAAATATGCCACAGGCACAATCCCTTGTACAGCATTTATATATTTAGTTTCTAAATTACTCTGCCATCTTGCTTTGCCTCATTACTATTTACAAAGAGGCTCATATTAAAAAATGTACCTTTGCCGTGTTATTGTATGGCCATTAGCATATACCATGATCAACCATGCTGTTTATACTGGCTGCTTAACGGAGCTTATTTTTGTGAATCACACACACACACACACACACACACACACACACACACACACACACACACACACACACACACACACACACACACACACACACACACATCTTGCACTTGGCAACTTATCACTCAAATTCACTAATGTCAATGTGGCAATTTTTTCTGAATCCTAGCCACTGTCTCAGACATAGATTAACATATTCATTCACAAGAAATCCTCATGACACTATTCCCATTTCCACAGACTTCACTTTTATCTTTTATTATTTAATATAGAAGATATAATAATACATCCCATTTCTACATCGTCTTGATGAAAAAGAAAGGATTCTTTTTTAACTAAATTACTGTACATTAACATAATGGAGCACTAATATTTTGCTATGATTCACAATCAATATTTTTTTGCAAGGGCTTGAATCATATTTTCTGCCTGTTAAATTTTCTGTCTGTTAAATAGGCTAGTTCATGCATTTATACAAAAAAAAAAAACAATACTTGCCTTTTCAAAATTCAATCCACATTTATTGACAATTCACCCTGTAAATTAGTGCTATAATCATATCCTCTCAGATTTGGGTCTATATTAGTTCACCAAAAGTTATTTTCAGTGAACGCCTAGTCAGCAACACATATTCAGCAAAAATCACATCTTCGATTCACTGGATTTTCCAAGAGCAATGAAGTAGTTGGCCAACTACACAACTTTGCCCTTTTGCCCACTGTAGGGTGATCCCGGAGTTGGTATATATATATATATATATATATATATATATATATATATATATATATATATATATATATATATATATATATATATATATATATATATATATATTGGGGGCATGGGGGCTGAAGCCCCTCACTTGGGTGGGTTTGATTTAGTTATTTGTTGGTTCTGTTGTGCTGTGGGGCAATTGTTTCAATGGCATGGGAAAATTCAGCAAATAGCAGAAATTATTTTTGCTGAATACATGTCGCTGAATAGATGTTCGCTAAAAATAACTTTTGGCAAACTAATATAGACCCCTCAGATTTACCTTATGGGCATTAACAAACTCCTTTCAAATTCTTAACTATGACTGTTTATCATAAAAAAATACCACATCCCCATAATTAAAAGGAAAAATAACCTTCCCCAACCAGATTACAGTACAAAACATACATTCAAAACATTATGCTACTATTCAGTCAATAATGTTCATTAGCTATGCCAAACTTTAAAGGATACTTCTATGGGTGATGTGCAAGGGTAAGCATCATATTTTTACAAGTAATATAACCACTGTTTTTTTAATTTTCTTTCAACATGTAACAAGTACAAGCTACATTCTTACAATGAGAAAATCTCTCATTTCATTTCATGCATACAGTTATAACACTGTACAGCAGTTCAGTTAATCTTTTTTGTAAAATTGCATAACATACTTTTTTCTTTTTACAGAAACTGGAATCATGCATTTATAAGCTATAAAACCAAGACTTGTCTCTTTCAAGTTCTGTACCTCATTTTTGATGATTGGCCTTATAGGTTAATACTGTAATCATAGTCTTTAATATTTACTCCACAGGGTCTAATAAACTCCTTGAATACACTTAACTGCAATTATTTAGTATGAAGAAAAATATGACATACTCACTTCTGGAAGTAACCATAGCAAAACTGATATATATTACAATAATCATAGCAAAATTAATATATAATGTCTACAGTCATGACACTTTTTTGCTATTTGCAGTTAATATTATCACTTTTCAAGGGAAATGTCTTGCATCCAGAAGAAGCGCAATCACTGTTCTTCTAAACATATGAAATGCAAATGGCATCCTTCCTGTGTGCTTTGACTGTATGAAGAAACAATCTCTCACACCATTTCATGAGACCTCACAAATATCTGCTCTCTACTGGTGTCCTCAGACTGCCCTTTACACTCCTATCTTTTACTGAGATTGTTTGAGTGTCACTATGAACAGTATTTTAATCAATAACATCTTCCATTTCATATTGTGACACTGAATGTAATCCTATTATAGTATCCATCCCTGATTGCAGATTAGTAAACATTGGCATTCCTAGTAAAAAAACACTTTCAATGCCGCCATAAACTCCAGTCTATACTGTCTTATGCATATCAATTTTCTTAATAACCTGTGTAAATTGTAACCTCTCATACAATATCAGTACACAGATTCAAGGATTTATAGATTTATAAAGATTACAAGTTAAAGTCAATCAATGTGCCATTATCATTTTGCCACTACTCACCCCATAGGGCATTTTCTCCTTACAGAAGAGCAAAACAAGTCAGGTTTGGGATGAATTTATGTGTACCTATTGATTGTCAAGGGTTGCCTTAAAGTATATCACTGTTTTATATATAATTGAAGATTATACCAGAGACGGGGGAAGTATTATGTAATAAATGTGTCCTTCCAGTGTGTCTTATTTGTTTTTTGATTAATATTCACGTTTTTGGCTCCTTAATTGTGTGGATACTACACATAAATAATTATACAAGAGTCTGTAATTAAGTATAGAAATATAGCTACAAGTCTGTCTTGGTAGATGAGGCTCTTCAGGCTGATTATCTTTTTGGTTAGCAAACTCTTGGCCTACTTTTTTGCACTGTACTCTAATGTTGTATTTTTACGTTTTTAACATTATCTAATCTTTTTCTTCTGCTTCTCCTCTTGCATAGCTATCCCTTGATTCTCCCTGAGTTGTTTGTCTTGATTGGAAATCTCAACTACCCCTACTTGGATACTCTCTGACTGCTATCCCTGGAAAGTACAGGACAGAGCCCTTCTATTATACCACTAGCTTCCACGAAAAGTATGTCTACCAATACCATCCTGTATAGCTCATAACATAGTTACACTGCTAAGCTTTATTGTTTGCCCCAGCTTGCCTGCCAGCAGCAGCTCTCCCCTTCCACTTCTTACTACCTGTCTCCTTCTCCCTTCACACTGCTACCTAGCCTGCTCTCTCTCAGCTATTGTTCTGGTTCTACCTTGAAAGCCCCTGTGTATGCTCACTGCACTTTTGACTCTTACACACTATATCCATTTTACCTGGATTCCTTTCTAACTACTTCCCTATTCGCTCCTTACCTATTTTTCTATCCCTGTCCTCCCTTTGAGGTACTCTCCTTTTCTTCTCCTCCCAGGTTACCTTCTCTTACCCTGACTTACCTAGCTTTCTCTGATACTTTTTCCTTCTTCTTTAGGCTCACTGCTTGCCCTCCCTACCCCCAATTCCCACCCACCCCCGTCCTAACCTTATACTTCTCTAGTCCCTCCTCTAGACTCGCCAACCAATCCTTTCACCTTACTGCCACACTTATCCCTCCCTCCACACTCTCCATATCCTCCTCCCTCATTTCCCTGTTCTCTTTTACATACTAGCCCTCCTTACACTACTCACACCTACTCTCTTCTACCACTATTACCTCTCTTTCTATATCTCCCCACTCATTTCACCCCTCTCCCTACCTCACATTTCATACCACTACTTTACCTCCTGTCTCACTTCTATATATCCCTTCTTTACATCATACACCCACACTTCCTCTACACTACCCCTAATCTGTAACGTTTTCCCTACAACCTCCTCATACTTACTTACTCTCTAACATGGGTCTCAATCCATCCTCACTATTTTTACTCTTGATTCTACTCTTAACTACTCTTTACTCAACATACCTCCTTACCTTTTTTGAGTATCCACTTCTCCTTCAGCAAACAAACTTACAGTCACACACTTCTTCCCTCTATGCTTCTCTGAATTCTTTCTCCAATACCAATACTACCCCAAGATACCTCCTACCCAAATACCATAGGTACTCCCATCTCTCCTACACTCTACACTCTAACAAAAAAGTAAGACCTCCAACCCTTCTTAGTATCAAAATCACATCTAAACCGATCAATCCTACCTTACTAGACGGTGACATTCATCCTAACCCTGGCCCCATACATCCTTCTACACAAACACCCAAACATGGCCCCAATACTACTCTCCTCATAGGACACCTTAACATACGTAGTGTAAACAACAAAGTACCCTACCTTCACACCCTCCTAGATATACACAGCTTTGACATTCTCTGTCTCTCTGAAACCTGGCTAAAGCCAGCCACTAAGGATATTGAAATTATACCACAAGGCTATAATATACTCAGGCTTGACCGTAACAAACGAAAGGGTGGTGGTGTAGCAATACTGTTTAAGAACCATCTTAATATCACTACCCTACCAGCCTGTCCAACCCAAGATAGTAAGGTGGAAGCCATTATCTCAAAACTTCAACTTAATGCCAAAAAAGCCCTTTACATCATCTGCATTTATATACCACCAGGAAACAACATACCAGTTGTAGAAAACTTTCTCAATTGGGTTTCCAACTACTACCCCAAGAAACCATCATTCTTGGTGACTTAAATATTGACTGGAATGCTATTAATACCGATAATCCCATCTCTCACATTAATCTAAACGGTTTCACCCAAACTATTACATCCACTACAAGAGTTAATAAGTTAAACAGAAAACAGACTATATTAGACTGGATTCTTATAAACAAACTCAATATCACTTATAATGTTGGGACCCTGCCTGATGACCTCAGTGATCACTGTTTAACATACATTGCAAGAGAAAAGACTGATTATCTTCCCCCCCTTAATATAAGAAAAATACGTTCCACTAAACACTTTAAAACCGACCTTTTCAGAACGAACTCAGAACTTGCAACTGGAACCCTTTAAAGACTCTTCCACTTAATGAAGCAGTATTATTCTTTAATTCTACTTTCCTTTCTATTCTAGACAATCATGCTCCCAAACGCACTATTAGAATGAAATCTAATACAGCCCCTTGGCTCTCAAATGAAACTAGAAAACTAATATTCTCCAAAAATAAGCTCTGGAACAAATGGCGATCCCATAGAATCAGCTCTGATTTTCATCACTTTCGCCAACTTAGAAATCTTACCAAAAAAGCCATCCTCACTGATAAAAGAAAGTTCTACTGCAACCTACAAGAAACTAACCTAAATAAACCCAAACAATTCTGGTCTTCTATAAATAGACTCCTTTCTCCTGGTACTGCTAAAACTCCTCCCCACTAAATGCCAACCCAGACACCCCTCTTCAAACTGCAAATACTTTTAACTCATTCTTCTCTGATACTATTCAATCTCTGCCAGACAATTAAATACTAATAACTTTTATCCTCCTAACAATCACTTAAACTCTAACTGTAGCTTCTCTTTACAACCCATCTCTACCTCTACCATCTTCAAACTACTTCTTAAACTCAAACCATGTACTCCCTCTGCTGACAAGCTCCCTCCCCTATTCTTACAAAAAGCAGCCAAAGTAATTCAATTTCTATACTCATAAATAGAACCATCCAAGAAGGAACCAACCCTCCTATCTGGAAAATTTCTCATATTATCCCACTACATAAAGGTGGTAACTCTATTGATTATTCCAACTTTAGACCTATTGCTCTTCTCTCTCCATTAGCAAAATTATGGAGAAATGTATACATCAGCAACTGGTACAGTACCTATCTATTCACAATATTTTAGCTCACTGTCAGCATGGCTTTAGACCCCACCATAGTACTACCACTGCCCTCCTTTCCTTTGCAGACACCATTAACAGCAATCGCAACAAGAACCTACTCTCTTCTGCCCTATTCATTGACCTCTCTAAAGCTTTTGACATGGTCAACCACTCTTCTCTAATTAGCATTCTCAACTCCTCTCATTTGACAGCCTTGCCATCAACTGGTTTACATCATACCTCAGTAACAGACAACAAGCCGTTCTTTGGGAAAACCATATCTCCTCCTTACTTCCCATTGCAATAGGTGTCCCTCAAGGCTCTATCCTTGGCCCTCTCCTGTTCTCCTCTACATTAATGATCTCCACTCTGTAATCCCTCAAGCTCCTTGCATTCAATATGCAGACGACTCGACTATTATTTGTTCAGCATCCACCTCTTCTGATCGAACCACTCTAACTCAAACTACATTCAACACTGTAGAAACATGGTTTACTAGACGGTATCTACTTCTCAATGCCAAAACCAAACTTCTCCTCTTCACCCCCACCACTGTACCTCTCCACTTAACTTCTCTATCTATTCAAATAACAAAACTATCATCTCTCCTGACTCCACAACAAAACTACTTGGTGTTACCATTGATAACAATCTCTTTTGACCAACACATCAACAACACCATCAAAACTGTTAACAGAAAATTGGATCTTTATACCGTATAAAACCATTTCTTACCCCATCAACTAGGGCTACTATTGCTCACTCCCATCTTATATCAACTCTTTTCTATGCCTCCTATCTTCACCAACCTTAAAAACTAACCTAAACAAACTAGCAACTTGCTATAATAACATTGCCAGCCACTGGTAACCCTTTTAGAACACATCACTGCCTCAATTTGAAACAATTAGGCTGGCTGGAACTACAAAACTATATTAATATTTCACAACTTACAATTGCCCACAAATTACTGTACCAACCTAGCAACACCCTATACTTTCACAACTTCTACTCCATTATAACAATCTCACCTCTCTCGTTCCTCCTGTAAACTGATGACCAAACCCATAAAGGCCCACAACTTAGCTGGTGACTCTTTTCACCAATACTGTAGGCAGAGTATGGACTTTGCTGCCTACAGAGTTAACACTAATCTCATCCCTAGCCCTCTTCAAACAACAAATCAAACTACATTTCCAAAACCACTGGCTCTGTTCTTGTAATACTCCAGGCTAACTTCCCGCTCTCTCTCCTTACCTTTTACCCTTCATTCTGCCTCAAATCAAACTTCTACCCTACTTCCCTTCCCAGCTGTCCTCTTATGCTCTGACCTACATCTACTATCTCTCCCACCTCATCTTGACTGTCTTTTTTCTTCTCCTCTCTTTCTTATGACTCTGGCCTTGTGCCTTATCTTTTCTTTCCTTCATATTCCTTCCACTTCCCTTCCCTTCGAGCTATTACTGTAATCTGCTTGGCTGATGCCTTACTGCATTACCTTTTGCTTTAGGTAACCTTGCTTTGAAGTCGACAGAACATTGTGTATGAGTCTAAATTGTTGAGTTCCTTTAATGTATGCTGATTTTGACTACAAGTTGATTTAAATGTATATTTTATGTGTAAGTCTTTATTAACAATTTGTCTATCTGTATTGCTAATGTTATGTGTGGAGCTTTTCTCCCCGGACCTCTACTGAAAATGGACATATATCCAGCTGGACTAGCCCGGTCAACAAATGTAAAATAAAAAAATAAAAATAAAATAAATTTTTGTCCAAAGGAAGTGTTTAGATACATGCACAGTAAAAGGAATATTATGTTAAATAATTTGTCTGATTAGGACAGAGTCTATAAGAATGGTGACTTCTTTTGGCCTACATGAGATACCATTAGTTATTAATTGGGATAGATAAAAAGATTCTAATGGGTTAAATAGAAGAATTTTCAAACTACTGTTGTTAAGTGATAGTCAATTGATAGTGAGTTGTCTATGAAGGTGCAGAGACTGCCAATGACTGTTTCAGTTTCAGTTTACAGTACGATGCTGTCCATATTTAAGTTGCCGCTGTGATCAGTTTACCAAAGCTGACAATGGAATTCTTCAGGAGGACTTAACAGCTTTAACAGAGGTTTAGAAAGATCATGTTTAGTGTTTTTGATTAAGCAACCCAGTTTCTGAGACCATGGTGAGATTTTTATGTTTAAAGTATGACTTAATAAATTCTTCATAACAATCTTGGTGTGAGAAATGGACTTAAGGCATTTTTAGAACTTCAATGACTGTTTATCATGTGACATTGACATTAAATTTATCTTCAGGTATATTAGCATAGCTTTAGGGTCAGGATGGGCAATGCACTATGAATTTATTCAGTGCATTGCAATGTGTTAGCCATGGAACGTAATTAAAGAAAAATTGATGATTATCTCGCAGTTTGGACACTACTTTTAATTTGAGTTCCACTTTGATCTTCCTTAGGGTATATTTCAGATTCATGTTGATCTTTTTGATGTATTTAATGAGAGTATATTTTAATTTAATTGGCTTTTTTTCTTTGATCATACAGCTTATTAATGCTGACATTCAACTAAGGTGGTTTATTTTTATGTTTCCCAACATATTTGATTTTGATTGAGACTGCTTGGTTTATTTATATGTTATGAGGGAGTAAAATTTAATGGCATTAGTGAGAGCTGATGCTACATGGAAGCTTAAATCTTGCAGGTGAGTTTTGAAAACTGATCATAAAATTTTATTAGCTTTGTCTTTATCTTCTTCTTCTTTCGACTTTTTCCGGTTAGGGGTCGCCACAACGGATCACCTGTCCGCTCATGATTGGCAGTAGCTTTGTCTTTATAAAATCCTTAACTTCAGTGCTATTTGTTGTAGTGTTTTTAAATACCCTAAAACAGAAGACTACTGATTTTTGCTTGGATTTGTCCAGAGATACGGATACAACAGGAGCAGTGAAAGTAGGTGCAATGTTAGTACGGATAAGGTCAATAAAATGTTCTCCCTTGATGGGGTGGTTAACTATTTGCACAGTAGGTTAACTATTTGTAGGGCACTTACTTTAGATATATCAAACCTTTGTCATATAGATGTTCCAATCTATCAATAAATAATGGACTTCACTTATCAGGAATGTGGGTAGTTCAGGAAGCACATTTATAAATCTTTCATGGCTTTCTGGGGATATGGAAGGTGACCTACAACATGGTATGAACTGATAATTTGTCTCATTTAGGGTAATTTGACATTCACTAATTTCTGTTCGTAGGTCATGGGAAATCTTTCTAAAGATAATTGGGTGTCTGATAATATTGATACTCCCATGCAGTTTCTAGCATGTCTGAATGCATGATACGAACAATAAAGTGAGAGTGCTTGCATAGCATGGAAATGAATACTGTGTTACCACACAGAGAGCAATGACATCTGGAAATGTATTGTTAAAATGTCTGATCTTGACAATCACTATCTTGATGATATCCAGACTGGAATTTACTGCAAGCATTTATATTATGTTGGAATGTCCAGCAGGCAGACTCCGCATAAAGAAGATGGTATAGGAATAGCAGCTGTGTTGTCAATTATGCAGAATCCATGGAAAGAGATATGCAGATCATCCTTAGGGAAGAATCTGTGACTGTCAGTCACTGCCAGTCATCTTGCTTGCAGTTGACACATAGAGGATTCCTCTAAAATGACAACAGCTACTTAACTGTAGGTAAAGCCAATTCACATGGGGAACGTGGGGGCACATGTAGACAGTAATCTAGCCTTTGACCATCATGTGTCTACAGTAATGAGAAGATCATTCTATGTTGTGCAATGTATAAACAAAGTTATGGTATCTAGATCCAAGAAGGTCATTGTTTTACTATATTTGGTCTTCATCAGAACTATCATTGATAATGCCACCTTTGGTATGTACCTAATCAGGTACATCCAACATTTAGAATGTTCATAGAGTTTCAGACTTTATTTCTTTTAAAAAATACATGCTTACACACAACTTGTTATTCAAGCAAGATTGTAATAAGAGCAACATCTGTTCCGATTTTGAGCCTTTGTTCCTCTTTTATTTTAGGTTTTATTGCGATTTCTTAAGATAAGAGGTTAAGACATATACAAACCTCTTAACTACTGCTGCTACCATTGCTCAGTCATTCTCAGTCTTCACGCACACACACACACAAACACACACACACACACACACACACACACACACACACACACACACACACACACACACAATTCCACATTCATGCCCTTTTCTTTCTTTGTTTTTGTTTCCTTTACTTTTACACTCACAAAACAGCAAAAGTGCTGCTTTGAGTGTGAAATAATGGCTTGCCTGGTCTCACTCTCTTTCATGCATGCATACACTCACACACAGACATACACGTACTCACACATGCTTTTATTTGTTTTTTAATTTTACACTTGCTAAAGAGCAAAAGCTTCATCACTGTCTGAGTGCCATGGCACCTTAATATGTTGCTGTAAAGTGGCAGACTCGTTTTACAGGGAGCATTACCTGTAACACTCTACAGGTGAATCTTCATTCTCCAATCAGAGTGGTGATGTACAGGTTGCACATTCTCTAATTGACCATAATTCTTGCCAGCCTTATTTCTTACTTCAAAAGCCTCTGTTTCGGGGGCGTGGCCAAGGATGAACACAGGATAGCAGCAGATTTCTTCAGCTCCACCAATTTCATTACACTGACAGGAATTAATTACTTAAAAAATTAATTTTTGAAGTAATTTTCTTTCTAAATACGTTTGTTTTATATAGTTCTTGAACTATATCTAAAAAAGAAAGGAAATCTTAACAATATTCCTGTCAGAAATCACTGTGGAAATTTTCCTGTCAGTTTATCAGTCTGAAATGAGTTCCAGTAAGACAAATTCTCAAGACTCCAGCATCAAGAAAGAACTTCAGTCTCTGATAATTATAATCCAGCAACTTACTGATAAAATGGATACTAAAATAGACACCTTCATAGAAAAAACTACAAAACAAATAGACCTGTTACATACAGACCTGCAACAACAGAAAAACCAGATGACAGGCATAGAAGAAGCTGTGAATGACATGGAAAATAGAATCCAAGAAGAGGAAATCAACATTGAGTTTCTGCTGAAACAAAATACACATTTACAAACAAAGCTGGATGACCTGGAAAACAGATCTAGGCGCAATAACATTAGGATTTTTGGACTGCCAGAAAATATTGAAGGTAACAATATTACTTCTTTTTTAACAACTTGGCTCCCTAAAACTTTAGACTTACCAGAAGCATTCTCTTTTGGTATCGAAGAGCACATAGATCTATAGCTAATACTAACTCTAACAAAAATATCCTAGATCAGTTATAGTTAGATTTCTATCATCTTTGATAAAGAGATGGTTCTTAAATCTGCTTGGGCTAAAGCTCCTGTTAAGATTAATGAGACAACTGTGCGTTTTGACAATGACTATTCTTCCATGGTAATAGCTAAAAGAAAAGTTTTTCTGCCACTAATAAGGGAGCTTAAAAGCACAGTTTAAAACATACCTTCTGTTTCCTGCCAAGCTTAAAATCTTCCTTCCTGATGGTCCTAAGGTTTTCGATGATTTAGACTCTGCTTTACTGTTTGTCAAAGAAAAAAGGATTTTGGATAAAATAGAAGAAATGGAATGGGCTAGTTCTTCATTAAAGAGATTGGCAACTGAAGCTTCGTGGAAGACTTCAGAGAAGAAGAAGAGACTAAAAACAAATGATTTGTTATATGTTTTTTTTCTCTCATCATTTTAGTTCATTATTAATCTTTTTGAATATAGTTCCTGCATTTCCAGAAAGCCACAAATATTTTGGAAAATATTTAATCAAAGTTATTCTCCATGTGCAAAGAAATGTTTTGTTTCATAACCAGTCAAAATACCTGAAGATTTAATGGCAAGCTGTGATTCAATTTGTTTCTCTTTCTGAAAAGAAGTAAGGTTAGTAATTTGATACATTTTTTATCTTTACCTTTTTTTTCCTTCTCCTTTTATTATTTTCTTTGTTTAAACAATGCCATTCTATTTAGATTATGTAGTGGGTAAAGGGTGGGGGAGGGCAGGGAGAACAGTAGTGAAAATAGCATTAATAGAATAATAACATATTTATTCCTTGTGAAAGTTTTATAAGTTCTTCAAATGCTATTTCTAATTATACTTTCTTGATTATACTGCTTATGCCTGTTTGTAAATAATCTGTTATGCTTTAACTAATAATAATCAGAACTAAATAAGAGTAAATAATATGTTTTATTTTAACTCTATTAATATAAACAGTAAGTAACATTCCATTGTATATACTTCTTACAGCTTTCTCTTACATTTTTTTATTTCTGCCTCACTCCCTTTTATTTTCTACTCTCTTTTTCTTTTCTTTATTAATATATAGAAATGCTTTTGATTGTGTGGGCACAGTGAATAATAGGATTTGTATGAAAATTGAGTTGGGAGAAGAATGTTGAGTTTTATTGCTTGTTGGTAATTTTGGGCTTAATTTCACTTACATAGAGGCTGTAATGATCTGTGGAATACATTGTGAAGGTTTTGTCATGTTTAGATGCATTTACACTGCTAAATGAATGTTTGTCACTAGTTTTTAATAAGTTTCCTGCCAAAATGTTAAGAGAGACAATCTGAGATGTGGGCTGTCTCATGCACAGTGTTCATGAGTTACTTCAGAAGCTTCAGCTCACAGAATTCTCACAGAGAAACTGAAAGCAGTTAGTATAACCTTTGACATAGTTATCACACTGACACACCACAGATTCAGGAAAATACTCTATTCATAAAATATGTCAGTTATAATGTTTTGTTTCATAACCAGTCAAAATATCTGAAGATTTAATGGCAAGCTGTGATTCAATTTGTTTCTCTTTCTGAAAAGAAGTAAGAGGCTGTAATGGTCTGTGGAATACATTGTGAATGTTTTGTCATGTTTACATGCATTTACACTACTAAATGAATGTTTGTCACTAGTTTTAATAAGTTTCCCACCAAAATGTTAAGAGAGACAATCTGAGATGTGGGCTGTCTCATGCACAGTGTCCATGAACTACTTCAAAAGCTTCAACTCACAGAATTCTCACAGAGAAACTGAAAGCAGTTAGTATAACCTTTGACATAGTTATCACACTGACACACCACAGATTCAGGAAAAATACTCTATTCATAAAATATGCCAGTTATAATGAGTCTAAATGATGTAGTTTCTTGTAGTAAGTAAATGTCTTATTTTAGAAGGCATAGAAAATGAAACATTTATTTAAATGTTTTTGAAAATCTACTTAGCAGCATAATAATCTGTGTTAAAAATTTGTGTTCCAAACATATACTTTACTATAACTCATTTAATTCATCTGATTGACAAGCATAAATAATCTTATAACTCTATTCTGGAAGAAATGTCATGTGATATATTTTAAAGCAGTAGGTTAGCATGATTGTAAAATCTGGTTACTAAAATGTGTTTGCTGTGCATTATTTTGTATAAAGCAGACATATTTATTCTAGGGACAGCAAGTAGGATAGTGCTCAACAAAGACACAACTCAGTGAGATCAGATATATATATATATATATATATATGTGTGTGTGTGTGTGTGTGTGTGTGTGTGTGTGTGTGTGTATATGTATGTGTATGTGTGTGTGTGAGTGTGATGGCTTTTTTTTTATATAATAATGCAAGTGTTTCTGAGAATCTGCATAACTATCCAATATGATTTATAATAATTTCTATGAATACAATATTTTACTCTATTGACAAAATGAATGTTTGCCACAAGTTTTAATAAGTTTGGCGCCAAAATGTTAAGGGAGACAATCTGGGATGTGGGCTGTCTCATGCACAGTGTCCATGAACTACTTCAAAAGCTTCAACTCACAGAATTCTCACAGAGAAACTGAAAGCAGTTAGTATAACCTCTGACCTAGTTATCATACTGACACACCACAGATTCAGGAAAAATACTCTATTCATAAAATGTCAGTTATAATGAGTTTAAATGATGTAGTTTCTTGTAGTAAGTAAATGTCTTATTTTAGAAGGCATAGAAAATGAAACATTTATTTAAATGTTTTTGAAAATCTACTTGACAGCAGCATAATAATCTGTGTTAAAAACTTCTGTTCCAAACATATACTTTATTATAATTCATTTAATTCATCTGATTGACAAGCATAAACAATTTTATAATTCTATTCTGGAAGAAATGTCATGTGATATATTTTAAAGCAGTAGGTTAGCATGATTGTAAAATCTGGTTACTAAAATGTGTTTGCTGTGCATTATTTTCTATAAAGCAGACAGATTTATTCTAGGGACAGCAAGTAGGATAGTGCTCAACAAGGACATAACTCAGTGAGATCAGATATATATATATATATATATATATATATATATATATATATATATATATATATATATATATATGTGTGTGTGTGTGTGTGTGTGTGTGTATGTATGTGTATGTGTGTGTGTGTGTGTATGTGTGTGATGGCTTTTTTTAATAATGCAAGTGTTTCTGAGAATTTGCATAGCTATGCAATATGATTTATAATAATTTTATGAATACAATATTTTACTCTATTGACAATAATGAGTTTAAGTAAATGCTCATATACAAACAATTCAAGATTTTTTTTGGAAGCTGTTAATAGTATTCACATGACAGAAAATAGATGCATCTTAATATATGTAATGTCTGAATCATATTAGCCAAAGTTTTTGATTTAAATGAATGTTAGAACCTAATTTTCTCTCCTCTTGATTTCTAACATCAAGATTATTTGAATGCTATTTGAATACAAGTGTTATATATTACATAGATCTATATAGTAGTATGAACAGTTTAAAAAAAAAAAAAAAAAAGTTTATTTTAGTTTATATGATGCTGTTTTACCAAATGTGTAGTTTTGTCTTGATAGATAATTGAATTGAAAACTGTTAACCTCAGTTAAATATAACTAGTATTAAATTGATAAGGTGGTAGCTGAGGTACTGCTGCTTAGGGTAGGGGTTAACTTGAGTAGTAAATACTACTCTAAGTTGGAGTTTTCAACTCCAGACTGGATGCAAGGTTTAATCCTTACATTATTTTCACTTGTTCATTGTTATATGTATATAGTTTTGACATCCACAATATATTTTGTACACTCATTGTCACTACAAACAAAATTGAATCCTATACAAAATCCCATAAGAGATTTAATAAATACAGCTATATTTAAAGGTACACCTAAAAGAGGAGATGTAACATTATTTATCTTGTTATTTGTTATTTCAATCATAAGATTCTTGAGTTTTAAAAATGCCAAATGACATCTTTAAAAGGAATTTCTTTAAACATTAATGGATTGAATAATCCGTGTAAAAGGGCAAGCCTAATAAGATACATTAATTTACACAAGGCCAATCTAGTCTTCCTGCAAGAAACCCATCTCTTGAAAAAGATATTGATAAACTAGCCACTAATAAGTATACAGTATTGGTTAGTTCAGAGCACACTCAGAAAAAAAGAGGAGTGGCTATTTTATGGAATAAAAGTATGCCCATTCCTAAAACCATTAAGTCTTTTCAGGATGACAAAGGAATGTTTTGTATGGTTACAATACAAATTAATGGGAAGACTTACACTTTAATTAATGTATATTGGATACCTGGAATTGGTATTAATACAGTGAAACATCATATTGATAAGATCATATCATTCTCTATAGGGATATTATTTTAGCTGGTGATTTTAATTGTATACTACATGAAAGTGATACTACCACTATAAGGAAAAGAAGAATTACATCTAATGCAAAACATTTAAATGATTTTGCTAATTCTTATCATTTGAATGATATTAATAATCAGATAGATTCAAAATCATTACCATACACCTTTTTTCTAACAGATACAAAACGTATTCAAAATAGATAGGGTCTTTATTTCTAACCAGATGGTAACAGATTTAATTAATTCCAAAATCATTTCATGTCCTATATCTGATCATAACTCAATTGTTTCTGAATTCATGATAAAACATACTCATAATGTTCAGATCAAAAGGATACCAGCATACTTAACTCAGCTAAAAGACTATAAAGAATATATACTTTCAGAAGTACAACATTTTCTAGACATAAATAATACTCCTGAAGTCTCCATTGTCTATGTTTGGGATGCCTTAAAATCATATCTATATGGACAAAGTATCAGATGGTATAATAAGAAAAGGAAATCTTGGGATAAGGAATTGTTAGATATTCAAACTAAATTAGACTCTTATAAACATAATAATAAAGAAAATATTATGGACAAGAAAGTTATTGAAGAAATAAACAAACTAAATGAGAAATACAAAGAAATTTTAACTCATAAAGTTAAAATAACTTTAGAGAATATAAGTTTTGTCTTATTCAATAAGCCCCAAATACTTACATAGACTTAAAATAAAACAAAAGATTGAATAAACAAAACCATATCAAAGAAATCTTTTCTCTAAGGAAAAAGAAGAATGTTTCTAGTATACCAGAAATACTGGATGAATTTAGAAATCACTTTCACAAGATTAACCATAACAACATTAACATGGAACCTAAAGATAAAATAAAGGAGTTTATAACCACAAACATGAATAAAAAGCTTAATAAACAACAGATTAAACTATTGGACAAGAGTATTTCATATACAGAAGTTATTACACAAATAAATAAGCTTAAATCAAACAAAGCACCGGTAATGATGGTATTATACCAGAGATATATAAAATCCTTTCTAAAACTACATATTCATTAATACATAAGGTTTTTATTTTGGCCCAAACTGAGTTAATAACCCCCCCCATCTTGGCAATATACATTTATTTCACCAATTTTAAAACCTAATAAAGATCCAACTAGATGTTCTTCATATCGACCCATCTCATTACTTAATGTTGATTATAAAATGTTTATGAGTATTTTTGCTGATAGATTGAAGACAATCATCCCGGCATTATAGATATAGATCAGACGGCTTCATTGTAAATAGAAATACTTTTGATAATATAAGAAGAACTTTAACATTAATTGATTTTGCAAATAGGAAAAGAAAGATTTAACACTTATTAGTCTTGATATAGGTTCAGCATTTGATTCAGTAAGTTGGGACTATCTGTTTACCTTACTGAAATGCACAAACTTCTCTGATGCATTTGTAAATTTAATTGAGCATTTATACAAAGGAACGCTGGCTTATATTAAGGTAGGAACATATGTTTCACAAAAATACCCATTCTTAAAGGTACAAAGCAAGGATGTCCACTTTCTCCACTATTATTCACTTTAGTAATGGAGCCTTGGGCTAATTTGATTAGAAACAGTACTGACATAGAGGGTTTTGAAATAGACGAAAATACAACATCAAAAATTCAACTTTTTGCAGATGATGTTCTAATTACATCAGCAGGATCTAATTCTTCTATGCAGTCTTTATTTGATAAAATGATGAATTTTAAAAGTATTTCTGGTTTAATATTCAATGAAGAAAAACTAAAATACTACCTATATATACACGAAAAAATATTCTCATTAGTGATTTTACTAAATATGTACCCAATTCAGGTCAGATAACTTATTTAGGTATAATACTATCTAAAGATATTAAATCTATTATATATAATAACTATAATACCTGTTTTCTTAATATACAAAATCTTTTTAATACCTGGAATAATATGTTTTTACTATGGAGGAGAGACTTACAATTATTAAAATGATAATATTCCCCAAGATTTTATACTTAATACAATCAATAATACTTTCACCTACAAAAATAATTATCAAGAAACTGAATGCACTAATGTTAAATTTCTTATGGGCACCTAATAGACCTAGGATTGCATTAAAGAAACATACTAATAGCTGGTCTCAAGGGGGTATTTCTTTTCCAGACTTTAATTTATATATTATCTCTTCTATTATAAAAGTTATTACTTTATTAATAAATCAGTCATATATCGCAAAATGGAAAGATTATTGGGAGCTAATTAGTATGCACTTCATGAAAATCTCCTTAACACATAAAAATATGATTGTAAATAACTCCATGTTGTGGTTGCTAAAGGAATTTTGTACTTCACCTATTACACCTAAACATATGGTTTGTTACCCATTAAATATTATTATTAGTTATCGTAACTTTATATTCATGCACCCTAAGTATAGGGAATGGAATTTTATTGTATTCCCTATAATGTATACTCAGGGTATGCTTATGTCATCTACTTCTGAAGGAGCTCATTTAGCTATAGATAATGATCTAAAGTACTGGTATCAGCTGATATCTGATAATAAAGTTAAAAATCTAGATTTCTTAAAACAAGAATTTGATCTAAGAGAAACTTGCTGGTTAGAGGTTCAGATCTTTAGACAACATCTCATTGATAGAATAGATCTAATGTCTATAACAGTTAAAGAATCTGTTCCAAAACTGATTGATTACATGATATTAAATTTACAGCATAAAGTTTCTGATAAAGGTAAACTTTCATATATACATAAAATTATCAGACAAGAAACTTTTTACAGTGTAGATTCATACTGGAATTATTTCACCTCTATTAATGGGGACCCACCAACTCAACAAGATAAACAATATATATTGGAATCTGCTTATAGAACTACATCTTCCATTGTCTGGAGACTTTATACATGGAAATTTTTACATAGATCATTTTATACACCTTTGATGATGAATAAAATATATAATAAAGATAATCTATGTAAGAGATGTAATGTAGAAATTAATGCTGACTGGGCTCATGTGTTTTATGACTGTATGAAGTTGAAAGAATACTGGAAGTCAATTAATGAATTTTGCAGGCTCTTTTACAGATAATTTCATTATTTCTAAGTCTCTTATATTATTCAACACACCTGTACCTCAATGTGTTAAAAAGATTAAGCTTCCCTTGTTATGGTCTATCCTAGCAGTGGCCAGGAAAATAATAACTAGAAATTGGATTTCAGATACACCTCCTTCGTTCAATGAATTTAAAAATGTTATGAATATAATGTGCCATATGGAAATAAGCACAATTAGAATGAGAACAACTAGAAAAACATCATATTATATTGTATGGGATAATTTACAAAATTTGTTAAAAAAATTCTAATTTCAATAGCACGGTATTTTAGTTTAATTAATTGATCTGATTGTAGTGGATGTCTTTGTAAATACTTTAGTTGTTTTGTTGAATATTATAATAATACCTATTTTTAATTACTTGTATAAAATTGTTATATTTCTCTTATATGTTAAAACAATAAACCTGTTTTGAAAAAAAAAAAAAAAGCCTCTGTTTCAGTGTTATAATTGCTTCAGACTGCATTCCCAAAAATTACAATTATCATTTTTCAGAATCATCCCGTTATCAATGTTGAAATCTGTATTAACTCATACAGAACCACATCATCGATTCCCACATCTTTTGTCCAAAGCAATAGGGCATCATTCTAATAGATTCATAGGTTCATGGGTAATTATTAGGCTAGCTGCCTTGTGGGCCATTTTAAGTGTAGCCAATTTCCCTTTTTGTGCTCAAAATAACCTATCCCATTTTGTTATAGACTGTCATTACCCATCCCATGATCGATAATTGTAAATTACCCCTCATAAGAATAACTGTGATATACCTTAGATAATTTGAACTCATTGCTGATTGAATAAGGTCTTTCCATGTGAAATTCTGTATTGTGCATCTCATCTCTTAAAATTACTTTTTCACCCAGCATAGGATAATTTTTTGACATCAATGTTTCACCAAGATTAATGTTTAACATCCTCACTCACCTCACTTAACTTTCTATTCTAAGTAGATGCTAAATAAGAAAAGAATAGCACTATGGCAAGACATATCTTCACCAAGCACTGTGAGAGTTCTGTGTCTACTCCTGAAGTGTTTCAAAAGTCACTTCCACTAACCTTAAAACAGAAAACAATCCACATAAGGCACGCCTGCACCTGCTATAACTCCTCTGTCAAACTAAGATCAAGCAAGAGAAGTTGCAATCTACCTGGTACTAATAGACAGCAGAACCTCTACCGCTTGTCTCTGATGACAGAACAGCATGATAAGTTTTCAGTTCCTTATTAAAAAAAAAACATTACACACACACACACACACACACACACACACACACATATAATATATATATATATATATATATATATATATATATATATATATATATATATATATATATATATATTCCAGGAACATGGAATGTTGGCATTGCATTGGATACTCATATAACCTTTCAGAATAATCAAATGATATGAATTATTTTGTAGCAGCTCTATATATCATTGGACAGTCCATATGTCTTAAGGGGAAGAAACAGAATTGTAGTGTGCTATAACAAAATGTATCAGTGTAACAGAGCCAACAAATGTAGGCACTACACTAACATATACATTTGCAGCAAATTTCAGACCATAATGATGTACTCCTTCCTAATGATGTACCCCTTCATAATGATGTACCCCTTCATAATGATGTACCCCTTCCTCCTTTCCTCCTTGCAACATGAGCTCACCTGAAATTTCATCTGAAATGGTCACTTCAGTCTTCGCTAAAGTAAGAACCATGAGGCTTAATGAAATACCAGGAAATTTAATTTGTGCAATCAAAAATAGCATATTATACAGCTTACACACATTTTAGTAAGCATTAAAAGCTGACTATATTCCTTATACATAGAAGCAGGCTACACTGGTCTGAACCTACAAGGGAGGCCCTTCTGTAAACTAATCAGTATTGTAAGTATACTGTGCAAGGCAATGGCAAGAATCGTTATAGAACGTTTTCAGAAAGACATTAAAAACCTCCTTCTCCATGACCTAACCCACTGCATTTTTTTTAAAGGTAGCTATTGTATGTTTAGACCCATTATTTTTGAGTGCATTGCCATTCAGCTTATCTTGGTCTGGCTAAAGCATTTAACATTATAACCTGTGACAGAATCATCCAAAAACTTAGGGATCTAAAAGTGTTCTAATTAAAGGATTTTAAACAGGAAGCAGTCCTCTAATGGTCCACATGTTGTGCACGAGTCTCCTGTAAGTAAACAAAAAGATATAGAGTTGATGCAGTTTTTTTAATACAACAGGTAAGAATAGGAGGACTCAAGTATGAGCCTGTTATACAAGAGATAAGAATAGGAGGACTCAAGTACAAACCTATTATACAACAGATAAGACTAGGAGGACTCCTATCCCCACCATCCCTTGTCATTAGTGGAGTCCTTAACAGTATGGTCGTATGGTCAGTCTGTTTTTGAAACTTTTTTTTAAGATGTCAAAATTGACTGAATTGTTTGGTTTTGCAAATACTTTTTGGTCATCCTCTTCTGACCATCAGCCCCCGCCCTTCCATTCAACCTCATCATCTGTTTGTTGCCCTAGTGAGAGATCTAAAGTTCCTTTATTCTCAGTGCAAGAATTAAGTGAACATAGAACAGGATCAGCATATATGCAGTTTGATGTCATTGTCTTTCTTAGCCATAATGTCCCAATGCTAATGTCCAATGAGCACTCCAGGAAGATGTGCAATGGACATAGAGTTGGACTATCACTTGCCTCCATGACTGGCATAAGCCTGCAAATGGCCCTACTTCATTAGATGAGCTGAATCTAGCTTTATTTGTATGCTTGTTGTTTGTTTATTTCCCTGAAATGCTAATTCCACCTAAAACGCAGCCTTTTACCACTTCTGTGGATCCCTAGTGATATCTGCATTGCTTACTGTACTTATTTCCTTGTTTCACTTGAATGAAAGTTACTGTCTGTCGTTTTTGCATTTAAGTTACCTGTAACACATTGCATTTAAGTTACCTGGCACTTGCTCACTAAAGAAATTATATAAGTCAGCTCTAAAAAATTAAAAGCACTACACCCTCACAAACTCCCCTTGAGTACCTTGTTCCCCACTGGCCCTTTTTTTTAATTATAAAGGAATTCCCAATACTATTCTAGCATGTCCAAAGGTCAGTTGTCAATCTCCTCTCTGGTCCAGCTGGTGAATCTGGGAATCTTGAGGCAATGTTACAACTGCCTCATGTACACAGACAACCCTCTCCTCCTCCCAACAAATTCCAACACATGTGAGAGATGCAACCATATAGCCAAACTGGAGGCTAAGCTCTCTCAACTCAGTACTGGTGTAACCAGTCAGGAGGAGAAGGAAACCACACTCACTACAATTCCAGTCTCACATAGACCTACCATGACAACAAACCAAACACATAAACACACAAAACATACTGGGGGCTCTAAATAAAAATCTGCCTAAGCAGCAGAGACCTACAAAGCAGACACCCAAACAACCGCTACCCCAAAACAAAACACGTGCAACACATAGCTCACAAAGCCAGTGTGCCAACAGTCACAGCCCTTAAGGCTAAACAACACACCTGATACACTTGTAATAGGTGACTCTATCGTCAGGCACACTGACGCCCCGGCCACCAGGCTGAACAAGGAGAAGGTCACGGTGAGCTGCCTGTCGGGCTAGGATCCACCACATAACACAAGCACTCAGGTCACCCAAGGCAAGTACAAATATGACTCAGTCATTGTCCATGCTGGTGTGAATGACCTGAGACGCACCTCCCTGGACTACATGAAAAGAGACATAGAGGAGCTCTCTGAGCATGTAGCCCAGGCCGGGTATGACCCTGACCTTGAGTAGCATCTTACCCTCACCAAGAATGATGCCACAATATGAAGACAAGATGATCAATTTCAACAATTTGCTTAAGTGTTGGTGTCATTCAAAGGGGATCCAATGCCTGTCAGCCTGGGATGACATGCTCGACAAGCCACGATGCTTCGCTAGGGACGGCTTGCACCTGTCACCCCTGGGCTTTCGGATATTGGCAAAAGCTCTTGCTACCCCATAGTGCCTTTTGGAGGCAAGGCTCAAAAGACAAACCCACCTCCATAGGTATCACAAGGGATAAGAAACTAAGAGTAATGCTACTCAACGCCAGAAGTCTAAACCTCAAGATGCACGCATCAAACTCTCCTTAGCATGGAGAACATCGATATCTGTGCAGTAACAGAAACCTGGTTCAAGGCTCCGAGAGCACCCCAGCACTACCAGGTTATACCTCATACCATGCTTTTGCCCCAAAACTTGGACTGAACCACAAAAGGAGGAGTATCAATATTCGACAAAGATACCCACACCTCCAGGTTGGTGGCACAGCACGAAGCATCAGAGACTATCCATGTGCAACTAACTGTGGGTAAAACTGCCTTCCAATTTATAGCCTGCTACAGACCACCCTCCCAAACACAGGAGCCCCACTTGGCCTTCCTGAGAATACTGGAAAATATGAAGGTCTCTCCAAACACCATTATATTGGGTGACTTCAACTACCCAAACATAGACTGGGAGCATTACTCTAGCTCCAGCACCCTAGCCCAAAGGTTCCTAGAATTTATAAACTCAAATGCTATGGAACAACTTGTTACCACTCCCACAAGAGGGGAAAACATACTGGACCTGATCATCACCAACATGGGGACACTATGCTCCAGACCAGAAGTGTATCCCTCACTGGTAAGATCAGACCATAAACTAATCTCACTGGATATTCACATCCCGACCCCACCCCCTGCCCAGAAAACCACAGTGAAAAACTTCTCTAAAGACAATTTCACATGCCTCAAAACCGAGGCGAAATCCTTCAAAGCCCCCAGGCCTGTGGAAAATACGGCCCAGACCACAGAATCCTTTATAAATGCATTCTATGATCACCTTCAGGAATGCATGGATCGCAATCCCAAATAAAACCAAGACCCAATCCTCCAAAGGCGCCCTGTCTGGTGGACCCCAGCCATAAACAAACTATACAATAGAAGGAGGAAGCTACTACATGATAGAGCAAAATCCCAAAAAGGAAGGCATCTCTGATCAGTATTAGCAAAAACTACGGCACTTATAAAATCGTCTAAGACCAGCTTCGAGAGAAAATTGCACAGGACACTAAGGATAATCACAAGGCTTTCTTTAGTTATGTTAGGAACCTGGGTGGAATTCCCAGATATGCTCAGAATTAGTCCAAAATGACAAAAAATACACAGAGCCCACAGACATTGCCAACATCCTAGCTGACAGGTTCAGTGCAAACTTCTCCCACCTCTCCCACCAAAGGGCAAATATCTATCCCAACAGAGTGCTGCCCCTGACATCCTTCAGATGCTCAGGTAATAGCCGCCTCTCCAAAGCAAAAAACACAGCATCAATGGGACCAGATGGTGCCCCTGGCCAAGGCCCCTACATGAACTCCAAGAAGAGCTAAACCCAAACATAAAACTACTGTTCAGTCTTAGCCTTACTACAGGATATGTACCCAAAGAGTGGCGCACAGCAACAGTGGTCCCTCTCCACAAAGGTGGTGCCTCAACGGATCCTGGAAACTATCGCCCATAAGCCTGACTAGCTTGGTCTGCAAAGCTATGGAAAGGATCATCATGGACCTCATAAATAAAGATATTGGGACCTACAGACACTGGATCCTACCCAGTTTGGCTTTGTTAAGGGCAGATCCTGCCTCTTAAACCTGGTCGATTTCTTTGAAACAGTCACCAAGGCCATTGACGAGGGGAAGGTGGTCCACACAGCCTACCTGGACCTCGCAAAAGCCTTCGATACAATACCCCACTCGGGCATTATAGATAAGCTCACCAGCTTAAATATAAACCCCTATGTCACTAGATGGGTTGCAAACTGGCTCAAGGACAGAACCCACATGGTTAGAATTGCTGGAGCCATGTCAGACTCCAAACCAGTTACAAGTGGCATCCCACAAGGCTCAGTCCTGGGACCTCTCTTGTTCGGTATATATTTCTCGGCTGTACAGGCCAACACGGAAGGACTGTGGCTGGCCAAGTTCGCAGATGACTGCAAACTGGGCGCCATAATACATATCCTGTAGTAAGGCTAAGGTTAAATAGCATTTTTATGTGCGGGTTTAGCTCCTCTTGGAGTTCATGTAGCACGCAACCCGGGATACCGTCAGGTCCCATTGATGCTGTGTTTTTAGCTTTGCTGAGGGTGGTTCTCACCTTGACATCTAAGATGACAGGGAGGTTACATTCAGCTGGGATAAGTATTTCGCCAAAAACATATTAAAAATAGTGACCATTCTTGCTATTAGAAACATTTATGCATTTTTGCATATCTTTATTCACTCTTGTATAGCTGTAATCAGTTTTAAGCCATCTCTTGTTTTTAAACCATCTCTTGTATAGCTTTACGTTTAACAGGCTGTAAATATAATTTAATTCTAAACAATACAATAATAACCATTATGATAGCTATTAACAACTTGTAAAATATCTTATCCTGTCAGGTTTAATCCAGTTTACCAGTATTTCTAATACACTAATACCTGTTTTTCCTCTACCTAAAAGAGTATTGTCAAGAATGAATGAGATATTTTTTTTTTTCCTGTAGCTTTATTTTAGACCCTTATTATTTATTTTTATGTAGCTTTATTTCAGACCCTTGTCACAGTCTGTTTATACAGTCAGTGCAAAACTGAGAAAGTGCCCCTCCCTCTTATACAGTCAGTGTAAAACTGAGAAAGTACCCCTCCCCCTGTAGTACTTCAGCACTGTTTACCTGCCCCACGCTGCAAGAATAGAATGTATGTCAGCCCAACACTATGGTCATACATTTATTTTATCAAATATAAAGCTTTTGCTGTTTACTACCACTAGTAGGCATTTACATTCTCCTGCACAATTGATTTGAACTGTATATATACTATAGCCCATTTGCTGGCTGTACTTGATACAACTGAGGTTTTTTTGTCCTTTTAACATTTACTTGCAAACAGATTATCAGTGACATCTATGCACAATTGTGGCATTTTATGACAATTATTAAATAGTGTTGCCTGTAAACATTTTAACAATTATGTTTTAATAACAATGATGCTTTAGGAAAAACTCAAGTTACTTGCCTGGCAATCAGTCTTGTTGTTTATCTTATCTTTCCAGCATTTCCTGTAACTATTCATTCAGTCTAGGAAGGTCTGAGCTTACATTTCATACTCTGTAAACTATAGTTAATTCTTTTAGCATTTTTAACTATGCATTTATACTACATTACAATTAGCTTACATGGATTTCAGTATTTTTTATTTATTTATTTATTTAACTATTTAACTGTCCTGCCATTAATTTTACAAAAACTGCTTGAATAATACCATCTGTGATTTTCTTCTTAAAATTCAGAACTTTAACTGTTTGGTGTTACTATATAATTATAAACAAATTGTAAAAAACAAAATAGATATTAGTTTAACCAACACATTTATATTTATATTATTTATATTTGCTGTTGTCTGCCTTACTGTAACAGATGTACTCTAGATGAAAAGAACACACATGCATGTCTGTCTTGTATCTGTATATCTTTATACAAGCATGTCATGTCTTGTGACTTTAAATTTTTACTCATCTATTTTTATTTAATTTTATACATTAGAACAGTTTTGTTTACCTTTTGACTATGCTAATGAATGGCATTCATATGCTTTACTTTACTGTAGTACTGATAGATGTCTTGCTTTAACTGAATGAAAGTAAAACATTTAAGAATGATTTGTCCCTATCATCCTACCATGTATGTTTAACCATTTTCAAAACATAAACATATTATAAAATATATTTCTTTTGCACAGATTAACTGTGTATGCAGGAAATTCCCTGTCTCTGTCAGTTCAGCTAATTTATTTCCTTTATTCTGCAACTGCTTTTGAAGAATTTCCTGGAATGTTGTATGGTCTTTCTGACATTCTTTAGTAAGCTGTTCTGCTGAATTTGAAACTCCTATGCACTTTTGAAAGATATATGTATAACTTGTCTAAGCTTCCTGAACTCATTGTGTCTGTCGTTTAGAAGTTTACTACATTCCTTTGTAACAAAATGTACTAGAGTTTCTATCAGTAACTGATTTGACTGACATGTGGTGACAGGACATAACTGTTCAACATCAGAATGTAATGGAAACACTTTACCCTTAGTTAATTCTTCAGATCTGTCTTTACAGTCTATTTTTTTCGCAATATGATACAATATTTTTTTATGACATAATACACAAAATGCAGTTTTTGTTGAAGCACACAATAAACATTTGTCATATTTCACATGGTTTTCTTTGAGATACCAGTCAAATATTGTAATACATTTGCATAATGCCTTACTATCAACCTGCCCTAATAAGGTTTTACATTTACTAATGTGCTGTGTATACCAACATAGCATTTTTTTACATTTGCTTAAATTATGCATGAAAATATCCATACTGTCTAATCTAATATCCAAGACTGTTTAATATCCAAAACTGTCGAATAGCAACCATACTAAAAAATGTGACGTAGAAAAAAGTCTTACCAGTGAGCAAGAAAACAGGTGATCAGGCTGTTGTTGCAGATGGCTGGAAATTTTTCAAAGTCACTTGAGAAGCTGGGAAAGCACAACAGGCAGTGGACTGATGGGCTAGTGGATATCCCCCTTTTCTTTAGTGAAATTATGGCACTGCGACTGGAACTTCTGTCTCACTCCAGATGTAGACGTCTAAAAAACTGTACTACTGCAAGCTGCATAAACTGGAATACTTCTGTTCAGAATTGACACATACGTACAAATGTTAGTTACTGCAATTTAACTGAAGTGACCCTCTGCAGGGCTTACCATCACTCCTCCTGTGTTTGAATGCAGATTGTAGGTTCAAATGCAGACTAGCTTGCCATTGAAAAATTATATGGTGCTAGTCACTCAGCTGCCTCGCCATTGAAAAAATATTATATGTCTCTTACTTGCTTGCTTGCTTGGTGTGATGGATTTGCAGTGTTCTTATGACACTCAGTCTTGCTGGCTGGATTCTTGCTAAAATTCAAAGTCTGATTATATTTGCATTCACAGTCTGTTGCATACAGAAACTTGCAGAATATACACTGATGAGAGAATATACTTTGCAGCACTTGTCTTTAAGAGCAGTAACCAATAACTTTTATAATAAATAAAACTGGACAAACGTTGCAGCTTAAAAGTACTGTTCCAACTTTACTTCTCATATAGTACAGATGATGTGAGAGATATAACATTTACCTCAGAACACCAAATGTGTTCCTACCATATCCCTAAACAACTGGATTTATACAGCTCTTTATATACTCTTTTTAAACATATTTTGGAGAATTGCTTATCCTGTAGAAACAATACTAAACTTCCTTGTTTAACAATGTCTTGTAAGAGACCAGCTTTTCTGACAGTGTGAATATCCTGTAACAGTGTCCTGATGTCCATGTAGAAAAGCATATTTTTGAGGAAACACATTGTCCTGTATTCTATTAGAATCTGTGTTTGGAAACATGTGTTCTTATGTCAATGCTGATAAGCATATCCTGTTTTTTATGAAGAAAAACATATTTTTGAGAAAACACATTGTCAGAGATCAACTTTTCTGACAGTGTGAACATCCTGTATTTTATTTGGATCTTTGTATCTGTTCTTATGTCATATCCTGTTTTTCCATGCAGAAAAACATGTCATTGTTCTTTAAAAGCAGATTTTGCATTTTTGTTCTTGCATAACATCCTGCCTTGAGTCTGTAAGGGAATAATGTCCATTCAGCAGATTCCTTTTCCAAGCCATGGTCATTTAGTATGACTGCTGATCACATTTTACTTAAACTTTGTTTCTGCATTTAAGCAAGCCTTTTCTTTCAGCATATTTACAACATAATTAATTTCAGATTTATATTCATAAAATCTAACATAACCTACTCACATGCGATCTGATTCAATTGAAGAAGATACAAGATTATGCACAAATAGAATGGAAGGGGTTCAAGGCTTGCCTTACAGACAAAGACTACAGCAATCTCTGCCTTCTCTGTATCTTACTGCCTTCTTACAGGAGACCTCTGCTCGGCATGCAGACCCCTTACTACTTAAAGCCCTTTGTTTAGAACACCCACCAGCCTCAGCCTTAGATTCAGTAAAAAGTAAGATCAAGTAAGGTCAACATTGCTGTAAATTATGACCTTTTCAAATCTCAAAGACTTCCATGCCTATGGACTAAACTCCCACATTCAATTAAACATAGCCCATCTCTTAATCTCTTTAGGACAAAATGACTGGTAATTAGCACAGAGAACAAGAGCTCTGAGCAGTCAGTGACCTTCTTCCTATGCCCAGAGTGCAGGGTTTGATGCCTTCTTTGTTCATTTGCCTGAGTAAATCACTTAACCAGACAGTGTTCCTGGTCACCCCTGAAAAGAGATAGCTGTGTCTAGTGGGCTTACGTAATCAACAAATAGACAAAATAAGAAAAATAGAACTGATGACTACATGGGCACCAACAAGTTTCAACATGGGATCCAGGTCATCAAGCACCTTGATGCCCAACAGACATTGACCTTCTTCACCAAGAGTCTTCTTCACCAAAAGTATGAGTCTGTGATTCAAAGGAACCTCATTATAAAATAGCAGTTCCTTGAATTCTGCCTAGAATATGAAAGTGCTGCTAATCATGCCACTGGTGGTTAAGAACTAGTTTCCTGTAAAACTGCAGGAAGCTATTGCCCCCACGATTTGTTGTCATGTCAGCTATAATGTCTTTCAATGTAAAACCTGGCATGATAACTGGCACAGCATGGAGTCGCAAGCAGCAATGGGAAATCCTATAGCAATGCTACAGCAAATTGCCTATTATTCCATTACAGAATGGTTAGCATATTATTTCTTAGTTCTGTAACGACAGAGCATGATGGCAACACACCAGCAGATCTGAACATTTGTTTAGTTTCTCCCACACTCTTATGGACAATGCCTAGGTTTCATAGTTTCATAGTTTAGTACTAGGCTATCTGCCCTGGGGCATGTATAAGCCTAGCTATAGTGATGTGGCTTTTGCCACCCCATGTAATGGTACAAAAATGTACAGAATAGATTTAGAATACTGTGCCTCTGTCTAGTAGTGACACAGTGAAGACCCCCTTACATAATAGAATTAGTTTACTGTGCCTCTGTCTAGTAGTGACACAGAGATGACCCCTGGGGTAAACCTACAATCTCCCATCCACTCATCAAGATTTCTCTTGAAGAGAGTCAGTGAGGGGCTCTGCCTAACATGAACTGGGATTCTGTTCCAGAGTATGGGAAGCCTCTGAGTTATGAATCTGTCCCTCCAGCATGTTCTATTCATATTTGTGCTGAGGTTTAAATCTTTAGCCTTCGTGGTTCTGATGGATTTGGATTTTTTGAGGTGGAGCATGTCCATCAATTCCTGATTGGACATGGCTTTGTACGTCAGGCACAGATCACCTCTGAGTAGGCGGTATGCTACTGAATAGAGCTGGAGTTTCTTTAGTCTGGCAGCATATGACATATGTTGGAGACCCTTGATCCTCTTGGTGAGGTACTTTTGGGGTCTCTCTAGCTGTTGCAAGTGCCGGGTGAGGTACATACCAAATGGGGCATTGTACTCAATGATGGGCCTGATAAGGGAGGAATATAGGGGTACAATGACCTCCTTTGATCTGGATGTGAATCCCTTCATGATAAGTTGGGCAAGGTAGAAAGTCTTTCTAACCACTTTGGCAACGTGGGTGTCAAATGAGAGGTCACTATCGACTTGGGACCCCGGGTCTCTGATTACTTTTTCCGTACTCAGTGGGTTACTGTCTATGTGATAATTTGTGGGTACTTTGTTTTTCCCAAAGGGGATGACTATACATTTTTTGGCATTTAGTTTAAGGCCATGACTCCGGCACCAGTTGTCCATTTCAGTGAGGCCTTTCTGTAGGATGTATGTGTCAGCTGCTGTATCAACTATGGCGCCTAGTTTGCAGTCATCTGCAAACTTTGTCAGCCACAACCCTCCCATGTTTGCTTTCACATCTGAGAAATAAATGCCGAACAAGAGGGGTTCCAGGACAGAGCCCTGTGGGACACCACTTGTGACTGGCTTTGAGTCTGACATGGCTCCAGTGATTTTGACTTTATGGGTTCTATCCTTTAGCCAGTTTGCAACCCATCTTGTGACATATGGATTTACATTTAAGCTGTTGAGCTTGTCTATGATGCCAGAGTGGGGTATTGTGTCAAGCTTTAGCCAAGTCCAGGTCGGCTGTATGGATTGCCTTGCCCTCGTCAATGGCTCTAGTGACTGTTTCGAAAAAGTCAACCAGGTTCAAAAGGCAGGATCTGCCCTTTACAAAGCCGAACTGGGTAGGATCAAGTGTCTGTAAGTCCCCAATGTCTCTGTTTATGAGTTCCATAATGATTCTTTCCATAGCTTTACAGACCAGGCTGGTTAAGCTTATGGGGCGGTAGTTATCAGGGTCTGTAGAGGTGCCTCCTTTGTGGAGTGGGACTACTGTTGCTGTACGCCAGTGTTCAGGTACATATCCTGTAGTAAGGCTAAGGTTAAATAGCATTTTTATGTGCGGGTTTAGCTCCTCTTGGAGTTCATGTAGCACGCAACCCGGGATACCGTCAGGTCCCATTGATGCTGTGTTTTTAGCTTTGCTGAGGGCGGTTCTCACCTTGACATCTAAGATGACAGGGAGGTTACATTCAGCTGGGATAAGTATTTCTTCTTTTGGGGGTGAGGGAGGGGAGAAATTTGTACTGAACCTGTCTACCAGGATGTTGGCAATATCTGTGGGTTCATTGTATTTTTTGTCATTGTGAACTAACTCTGAACATATCTGAGGGTTTCCGCCCAGGTTTCTAACATAGCAGAAGAAGGCCTTGTGGTTATCTTTAGTGTCCATAGCGATTTTTCTCTCAAAGTTGGCCTTGGATGTTTTTATGAGAGAACGTAGCTTTCTACTAGTGCTGGTCAGAGATGCCTTCTCTTTATGGGATTTTGCTCTGTTGTGCAGTAGCTTCCTTCTTTTGTTATACAATTTGTTTATGGCTGGGGTCCACCAGACAGGACGCCTGCCCTTGGTGGAGAGGGTCTTGGTTTTATTTGGGATTGCATGATCCATGCATTCTTGGAGATGTCCGTGAAAGCATTTGTGAAGGATTCTGCATTGTGGGATGTGGTTTCCACTGGCCCAGTGGGCTTAAAGGATACCATCTCAGTTTTAAGAAGTGTAAAGTCGGCTTTTGAGAAGTTTTTCACTGTAGTCTTTGTGTTGGGGGTGGAGGTGGGATATGTATATCCAGGGTGATTAGTTTGTGGTCAGATCTCACTAGTGAGGGGTATACTTCTGGTGTGGAGCACTTTGTCCCCATGTTTGTGATGAGCAGGTCTAGTATATTATCTCCCCTTGTGGGAGAGGTGACTAGCTGTTCCATTGCATTTGAATTTATGAATTCCAGGAACCTTTGGGCTAGGGTGTTTGGGCTAGAATAATGCACCCAGTCTATGTTAGGGTAGTTGAAGTCTCCCAATATGATGGTGTTTGGTGAGACATTCATATCCTCCAATGTCTTCAGGAAGGCTGAATGGGGTTCCTGAGATTGGGAGGGTGGCCTGTAACATACTACCAGTTGTATAGCAGTTTTGCCTACCGTTAGTTGCACCTGGATGGTCTCTGATGCTTCATGTGTTGCCACTAACCTGGAGGTGTGGGTGTCCTTGATGAATATGGACACTCCCCCTCCCTTTTTGGTTTGGCCCGAGGTTTGGGGCCGAAAAGCATGATACGAGGTATAGCCTGGTAGCGCTGGGGTGCTCTCAGGAGCCTTGAACTAGGTTTCAGTTACTGCACAGACATCGATGTTCTCCATACTGAGGAGTGCTTTGAGAGCCTGCATCTTGAGATTTAGACTTCTGGCGTTGAGCAGCTCTTCTGTACTTGCTAGGCTATTTATGTGAGAGGATCTTTGAAGCCTAGCCATGCACTTCCAAGAAGTTTAGTATTTTGAGCATTTTAAGTATGAATAACTCAGAGCCAGGCATTTACATATTTCCCCTATCCATAAGAGACAAGGTTTCTAAACCTGGGATAAATTAGTAATTTCACATTCATTTATCCAGATTAAGCTTGAATAGACTAGGAGATGTACTGTACTTTATGTGGAGAAGAAGATGATTCCAGATAAGTGCTATTCTCTGTGATTAATATCAGCCCCTCCAACATGTTCTGTTTATGTTGCAGACCACCACTTGACTTCTGATCTGTAGATATGAATGGGTGGGGTTGATTGAGGCTCTGTAAGTGTGGCAGAGATCACCCCTCAGTAGGGTGAGACAGAGCTCTGAGACGGTCCATGTAGATTTTATGATTTAGGCCCTTGATTCTTGGTGAGAAAGCATTGTGGTCATGCAAGGTTTGTCAAGTGTTTGAACAGGTACATACTGAAAGGGGCATTGTACTCAAGGATCAGCTTAACAAGTGCAAAATACAGTGGAATCAACACATCCCTAGACCTGAACGCCATACCTTTATTCATAAGCTAAGCAATGAGGAAGGGCTTTCTTATATAAGTGGATACATGGTGACTGAAGGACAGTTAAGGAACAAAAGTTTGCAGATCCCTAACTACTGGATCAATTTTCAGGGGTGTGTTGCCAGTGTGATAGATACAGCAGACATCATACTTGCTGAGGGATACCATTATACATTTTTTGGCATTTAGTGTTAGGCTATGATTTTAGCACCAGGTATTTGTTTGGAATAAGCTCTCCTGGGGAATCTTTGTGTCTTCCAGAGAGTTAAAGATGACACCAAGTTTACAGTCATCGGCAAACATAGTCATCCATAAACCGTTTACATTAGCTTTGACCTCGAAGAAGTGAATGCCAAATAGGAGTGGTCCAAGGACTTAATCCTGATGGACTCTACTAGTGACAGGTCTTCTGAAGGAGGAAGTAGAGCCACCCACCAAATTTTTGGGTTCTATTAGTGTGGCAGTTTTCTATCCAAGGAGTTACACAGAAATTTACATTTAGCTGGGTGAGTTTATCTACTACCCCTGAGTGTGACATGGTGTCAAATGACTTTGCAAGTCTATATATGTGGTATGTATTCATTGCTTCAGTAACCTTCCATTATGAAGAAGTTAAGCAGGTTAAGTAGGCAGGATCTGCCCTTGACAAAACCAAACTGGCTAGGATCAAGAGTTTGTGGGTTGCTTATGTCCTTATTTATTAATTCCATAATGATATTTTCCATAACCTTACAGATGAGGCTGGTCCGACTTATGGGTCTATAATGATCTGGGTCCATTGATGCCCTGCCATTGTGTAGAGGATGACTGCTGTTGACCTCCATTTGTCCAACACAAAGTCTGTTTAGAGGCTTATACTGAATGGCCTCTGTGGGGGAGGGGGGGTTGACAGATCCTGTTTCAGGTTGGTCAGTAGGCATCTAGGTGTGTATCCAGACCCTTAGAAGAAGTGTTTTGGCATTGGGCTTTGAAGATTTGTTCTTGGGAAATTTGTGGGGGAGTGTAGATGCCAGTATGTAATCTGGGAATGTCATGGGGGTGCTGAAGTTAGTCCTCTAGTGGACTAGCTATGTCCTCTGGCTCCGAGTAAGTGATACAATTTGCAGTTTGTTCTGCACAGTGACAAGTTTGTTTCTGAGGCTTATAACATAGATAAAGAAGACTTTGTTGTTGCCTTTAGCCTGGATCATAGGATCATAGCATCATAGGAAGTTACTAGGCTATTGGCCCTGTGGCCCTTATAAGCCTAGCCAAGAGTTTAGTCCATGTTTGGACAAGTCAGCACCCAAAGCTCCTGTCCAGCAGGCACACAGGTGGAATCCCAGGGGTGCATTTTCTGTTTCCCATCCAGTTATCCAGGTTGTGCCTAAAAAGGGATAATAAAGTACTCTGCTTGACATGGAGGGGGAGACTATTCCACAGATGGGAAGTCTCTGGGACACAAATCTGTCCCACCAGCAAGTCCTATTGATGTCACAGATCAGGTTGAGATCGCACGTGTGGGTTACTCGAGTGGAGCTTGACTTGTGGATATGCTGCAGTCCCATCAAGGCAGGGTCTGAGATTGCATTGTATGCCAGACAGAGGTCACCTCTGAAGAGTATGTATGAAACCCGCAGTGTGCCCAGTAATGACTCTTTCTGCAATTCTATATGAAACTGAGTAGAGGGACAGGACTTTTAGCCTATCTGTATAGGCAGATATTTGAGTCCCTGGATTCTCCTGGTGAGGAACCTCTATGGTCTCTCTAGCTGCTGCATGTGCTTTGTGAGGTACATGTTGAAGGGGGCATTGTACTTAATAATTGGCCAAATAAGGGAAGAATACAGGGATGTTATGCCTCGTTGTCCCTGGATGAGATACCCTTACTTATGAGGTGGGCTGACTATCTGTACCTCACATCCATCTTTGGTTCATTTGATCAGGAACCAGAGTTGCTTGTTAAGTTTTGCAAGAGAGTTTTTGTTAACTCATAAGTTACATTTATTGTTACATACAATGAGCTTTTTTCATTTATTGAAGAGCCTGTGTTTATTTGATTTCCACCATAGAAGGTTATTTTAAAATTTGGCATTGTATTTATTTCAGAGGGTGACAGATGAATACATGCATATAATCTGGTGGAAAAGGATTCTGCATACACAAATGGGTATGAACAACTGATCGTGGTGAGTGGTGCATCAGTATTTCATATGGAGTCACTTATAACTAGAATGTTGGATTGTAATGAAGTTTACCTTGTGAACTTTTTGAGTTGAGGTACTGTGAGTTAGAAATGCATGCTTCTTGGTGGGTACTTTTAAGAGCACCCACATATACCGGTATATTTGTTTGGTCTGTATTGTGTGTGTGATAGGAATAGTGTGGTGTTGTGTGTTACTGACAACCTGTTTGCTATTTGTAGTGGCTGTATGTGACAGCGTTGTCTCCAATGACATTGTATAATTAGATGTCTAAGTCACTGTGTTAGTTTGCTTAAATATTATGCAGTTGTCAATAAGCATGAGACAATTTCTACATTGTCCCAGGATGCTCATTTCAACCAAGATGGCTACAGAGACAGTTGTAAAGTGTAGATCTGTGGTCTCAGAAGTTTATTTTGGCTAACTTCAGGGGGTGTGGCACTAATGGGGTTGGGTCTTATTTGCTGGACTGCTGTTCAAGAACGAGCACACCAGAACTTGTTAGGTTTAGCTTTGAAATATGCAGAGATGCCAGATTTTCAGTAATCTGAAATTAGTGAATGTTTATATACCCTTATGCAGTGCTTGTCTGTTTGAATTCAGGTATTTCACACAACTTTCAGTCCTGTACCTTTGTCCCAAGACTGTATGGTTATTACAACTTATGCACTGTATTAAAATAACCTGTTAGAGTGTAAGGCATGAACTGACACAGCATATACTACTCAGCAGAACAGGACGCAGTCTGTCCTGCATAGTTAGAGCACTGCACTTCATGTGCCCTGTTGGTAAGTAGAAATGGGTGGCATGTATCTAAGCCATGAATCTGGAAACCTCATATATGTATATCTGCCATACACACACACACATTCACACACACACACACACACACACACACACACACACACACACACACACACACACACACACACACACACACACACACACACACACACGCACACACACGCACACACATGCACACACACATCTTTCACTCCTACACTGCAGTGCTGAAAGAATAACCTCCATAATTTACACATTGCACTAATGTCTGTTATCTTACATAACACATTAGACTGACAGCTCCAACCATAGCTATGTAAAAAAATGCATTTATAGGTCTGAAAGTGTAAATATGCAGTGTATGTGTCCTGCAGAATTTAAGAAACAAATGTGTCATTCATTTGGATGAAAAAGCAAATCTGCAAATATGCTTTGAACGAATATACATAATAGGCAAAAAAGGTACTGCTACAGACATATACTGTGGGATTAAAGGTACTGCTACAGACTTTTATACTGTGGGATTAAAGGTACTGCTACAGACTTATACTGTGGGATTACAGGTACTGCTACAGACTTTTATGCTGTGTGATTAAAGGTACTGCGACAGACTTTTATAATGTGGGATTAAAGGTACTGCTACAGACTTTTATGCTGTGGGATTAAAGATACTGCGACAGACTTTTATACTGTGGTATTAAAGGTACTGCTACAGACTTTTATGCTGTGGGGTTTTGAAACTCATTTGCTTTCTTTGCTGCAGCCAGAAAGAGCTACTCAGTGGTTGTAGATAACTGAGGGCTGGAGGTCAGAAGCTGATGGATGGTCCAAACGGAAAAGATAAACAAAATCAATACACACAGAGAGTGCTACCATATGTCAGTTTATGTATCCATCAGGTAAATCACACAAGTCATTTTATAGGTCAGTGAAGTCTAACTGTTAGAAGACACACACACACACACACACACACACACACACACACACACACACACACACACACACACACATGGTCATGCACATACACATTATCAGTTCTAAAACTGTATGTCACATGCTAATCCTAAAGTAATTATGAAAAAAATGAGTTTAAGCTTTGTGAAATCTATGCAGTTACCATGATACAAATTCTCAGTATTTTAATTGAAACCTTATGCCAGTCATTGCAATTGATTGTTTGGGCAAATTCTATATGCATTTAAAAGAATAGGTCAAGACAAACTTTAGTTCTTTATCAATAGGCTGCAAACAAGTCAGCATCTTAAAGAAACAAATGCATTTCTTCAGAAGCTCAGATGATTACACAATGATCACCACTGTAATAAATTATACATATGAAAAATAACTGTTTTACAGGGCCATCTGTGCTCACTCTCTACTCAGTTGAAACACCTATGACGTGACTCTGATGTTCTTCCAGGCAAATTCTAAATCTCACCTTTGTCAGTCTATAAGTCCCTGCTCTGTTAGCATGGTTAGCAATAGCATCCTTAGCCATTACCTCTTCCCTGATCAATAGTGCAATAGGGATACTTGCTGTGCAGAGTGCCTCCTGGGCTCTGAGGCTGTATGGCACACTGGTTAACTGCTTTCACATCAGAATAGAAAGAAGGTGAAGAGCTGGAGTAATGAAGTCCTTGAGTAAGAGTGGAATGTAATGAAACAGATGTGGACTAGCATTTACTAGGTTCATAGATTCATAGGTTCATAGGTAGGTACTAGGCTATCGGTCCTAGGGCCAATATAAGCCTAGCCAAAAATGTTCCCTGACTTTCGCCACCCAAGAAAATTATTTTCCTGTGCCCCAGTCAAGCAGAGCACAGAAGTGATCCCCGGGGTGAATTTCCTATTTATTATCCAGTTATCAAGATTTTTCTTGAAGAGTGCTAATGAGGAGCTTTGTTTGACATAGATAGTTAGTTTGTTCCAGAGTATAGGAAGTCTCTGGGACAGGAATCTATCCCTCCAGCATGTTCTGTATATTGTGGTGACAAGGTTTAGGTCCCTAGAGCATGTAGCTTGGAGGGATTGGGATTTGTTTAAGTGGAGCATGTCCAACAGCTCTGGGTTTGACATAGCTTTGTATGTTAGGCAGAGATCACCTCTGAGCAGGCGATATGCGATGGAGTAAAGCTGGAGTTTTTTGAGATGGTCTGCATAGGGCATCTGTTTGAGGCCAGTAATTCTCTTTGTGAGGTATTTCTGTGGCCTTTCCAGTTGTTGTAGATGTCTTGTGAGGTACATACCAAAAGGGGCATTGTACTCTATAATGGGTCTAATGAGTGATGAGTAGAGGGGAACAATGACCTCTTTTTTTCTGGATGAGAAACCTTTTGTGATGAGGTGAGCCATGTAGAAGGATTTCCTGACCACTGTGGCGATGTGATTATCAAAGGAGAGACTACTGTCCACCTGTGTCCCAAGGTCTCATCACATTTTCGGCGTTAAGTAGACTACCAGCTATGTGGTAGTTCATGGGTACAGAGTTTTTACCAAAGGGGATGACGATAAACTTTTTGGCATTGAGCTTCAGGCCATGGCTTTGACACCAGGTATCTGTCTCAGTGAGGCCCTTTTGTAGTATGTCCACATCGTTAGGAGTTTTGATTATGGCTTCTAGTTTACAGTCATCTGCAAACTTTGTTAGCCAAAGACCTTCTGTGTTAGCCTGTACTTCAGAGAAGTAGATACCAAACAGGAGAGGACCCAGGACTGAACCCTGTGGTACTCCACTTGTCACTGGTCTGAAGTCGGATTTGGAGTCCGGTACTTTCACAGTGTGGGTGCTGTCCGTGAGCCAGTTGGCAACCCATCTTGTGACATAGGGATTTATACCTAGTTTAGTAAGTTTATCTATAATTCCAGAGTGGGGGATAGTGTTGAAAGCCTTGGCGAGATCTAGATAAGCTGTGTGAACCATTTTACCCTCATCTATGGCTTTGGTGACTGCTTCAAAGAAGTCAGTCAGGTTTAGGAGACATGATCTGCCTTTTACAAATCCGAACTGGGTATGGTCCAGAGTTTGGAAATTACCAATGTCTTCGTTTATGAGTTCCATGATGATACGTTCCATGGCCTTGCAGACCAGGCTTGTCAGGTTAATGGGGCGGTAGTTCCCAGGGTCCGTCGTGGCTCCCCCTTTGTGGAGTGGGATAACCGTCGTGGTGCACCATTCAGTGGGCACAAAGCCTGAGGTGAGGATATGACTGAACATGGTACTTAGGTAGGGTGCCAGTTCATTCTGTAGTTCATGTAGTATGCCATGTAGAACGCAGCCTGGGATACTGTCAGGTTCCATGGATGCTGTGTTCTTGGCTTTGGAAAGTGTGTTTTTTACCGGTGCAGCTGTGATTACAGGAACTTTGCATTCTTCCAGTATAGAGATGGGCCCTCTAGGGGGTGAGAGGGGGGTAAAGTTAGCACTGAACCTATCTGCCAGGATGTTGGCAATATCAGTTGGTTCTGTATATTCAGTGCCATTGTACTGTAACTCAGAGCAGATCTGAGTGTTGTCATTGAGATTCTTGACATAGCTATAGAATGCTTTGTGGTTGTCTTTAAAGTCAGTGGCAATTTTCTTTTCATAACTAGCTTTGGAGGATTTTATGAGGGATCTCAGCTTCTTACTGAGGTTGACCAGTCATGAGATTTTATTCTTTTTTGCAACAGTTTCTTTCTTCTCTTGTAGAGTTTGTTTATGGCAGAGGACCACCAGATGGCTTCCTTTTTTTGGAGAATAGCATCTTGGTTCTATTAGGGATAGCATGACCCATGCACTCGTGTAAGTGCTTATAAAGTGTAGTTGTGTAGGATTCAGCATTCATACCTCTATTGTCCGTCTGCATGGGTGTCATGAAGTTTTCTTCAGAAGAGGATTGCATCTTCTTCTGTGAATGCAGATGAAGCAGTCTCTGTGAACTTGTAAATGCAACTTTATGTTCCTTGAAAGAGAACTATTATTTCTAAGCCAAAGATGAGCTAAAGCAATGAGCTAAAAGTAAACAGAATCTGAAAGCTGAGCTCTCTAAATTGCATTTTGGCTTGCCATACATGTGAGTGTATTACAAAGCTAATTCCTTAATACTCAAAGCACCATCTTAAAGCAAAATTGTGTGCGGGTGTGTGTGTGTGTCTGTGTGTGTATGTGGGGCATGTATTTATGTATATACATATATACATACATACTCTATACAACCACATTAAATGCAGAATAATTTATCACATGATATTCACAGAAACTAGTTTAATAAATTCCTAGTTGCCATAATCAATCAACATTGAACTGATTTTGTTTCAAGTGTCACCTTTCTATAACAATAAAGAATTCTTTGCAGTGTAAGTACATTTTGCTATATAAATTTGTTCTGGGAACCATAAAATTATAAGCTTTCAAATAACATAGCTTGAGCTATATAATATATATTTACCATGAATATTTACTTCCTTTAGCTCCCTACACTTAAACCGTCCTGAGTCCCACCCTTCCTTACCTCACTTCCTTAACTACTCCAGTCCCCCTTCACTACCTACATTGCCATGACTCTAGTGATTAGCCATTCCCTTAATCCCTAGCCTAGCTCTTCCCCACCCCCCACCCCCTCCCTACACTCACTCATGGGTCCAGGATAACTTTGTTTGTGCTAAACTGCATTTGTCCCGGCCCCCCCCTTTGAACAAACAACTCTGGACACACAAAGCCATTTGACAACCTTTATTATATATTATCATGATGTGAACTTCAAACATATAAACAATATCAATTGCCTTCAGCCACAACAATCCTCAGGGTGGTGTAACAACTCACCCTGCTCAATTACACCTCAGGGCAGCGTACCTGCTCACCCTGAAACTTCCTCTACCAGGGCAGCGTACCTGCTCACCCCTCCCACAAATAATAGGCAGCGTACCTGCTCACTTTCCAACACAAAACCATTGGCCAAATCAAACCTCATCCTTAGAGGGGGGAACAGAAGAGGACAATCCTGCCCCTCTTCTCCGCTCCAACCAACCAAATCTTCCTACACCAAAAAAGGGAGGGTGGGAGGGACCAACTCACACCAAATGTAACTACTTCCTTTAGCTCCCTACACTTAAACCATCCTGAGTCCCACCCTTTTTTACTTCACTTCCTTAACTACTCCAATCACCCTTCACTACCTACATTGCCATGACTAGTGATTAGCCAATCCCTTAACCCCTAGCCTAGCTCTTCCCCACCCCCCACCCCCTCCCTACACTTACTCGTGGGTCCATATCATGTGTGCTTGCTTACACAAATTTGTAGTACTGTGTTTGAACAACAGTCTCAAATATGATGGTTAAGGTATTAATTTTCATACATACCATTGAGTTACAAAGACACAGGATGCCTGCAGCAGTATGCAAAAGTATACCCATATGCCCTGTTGCATTAAAAGTGAATGCAGGAGATTTAGAAATACTTGAAAGTACAGCCCCCCCCCCACATCAGAGTACTGCACTGTTAACGTTTTCTACCGTTCAGTTTCAGAACAGTGGCCACTCTCTTGCATGGGACCACAGTGCTTAACTTTTTCTACCATTCAGTTTCAGAACAGTGGTCACTCTCTTGCCTGGGACCACAGTGCCATACTGCTTAGCTGGAAACTACAGTATATGGGCATCCCTACACAATGTGATCCCTTTCCTTTAAGAATGGAGTATAGATGCTGCATTCAAGTATGCCCTATCCTTGTTATGTAGTACAAATGGGGTTAAGTCCCTTAGACCAGTATGTGGTATGCAGTAAGGTTGGAGAAATTACTTTTATGAATTTCAGTACCACTATGCCAAAAGTATTGTTTAAATCAACTTAAATCAACTCTCCATAAGGGACTTACATCAATTTGTGGCATGCCACAGTTCTTGATTCTCACTCATTGGGTCTCTGTTTTTTAAGTTATGTGGTGTTAATGTTTAAGAGATCCTAGGTTTGGTGCCATTTCTACTGTTTATTTAGATCTACAGTGCGGTGGTGGTGCTGTGGTAGTGTTGTTGCCTCACAGTAAGACGTTGTCCTGTTCGATTCTCAGCTACAGCGTCTTCTGTGTGGAGACATGCGTGAATGGGCGTACCTTCGTTATAGGTTGTGCATCAGGGCCGGCAACTCGGCACGTAAAAATCTACTGCCAATCATTAGCGGACCGGAGTTCCGCTGTGGCGATCTCTAAACGGGAAAAGCCGAAAGACACAACATTTAGATCTACAGCCACATATTCTGTACTTCGTAATGCCATGCAGGGTTACTGAGCCTCAAAATTATATAAAAAAAAAACTGTTGTCTTTATATGGCATCAATTCTAAATGAGCATTATCCTAAATCTCACCTTACCAGATAGTTTAGGTTTGACTCAGAATTTCCATCCAAGCTTTTTAAACACTTTTGGTGCAGTTCTGTGCTTCTTTTTTTATTGTGCTTAAATCCATAATTTTATTTGTTTTAACCTTCATTAAACATTGCAGTTGGATAATTTTAGAAATATCTATAATCAATGACATGGTATGTCATGAGCAGTGCCATTTAGTTAGAAAGTATAGTGTTGCAGCTCCTATTACAGTAATAATACATGTTCTCATATTATGGTTTAAATGCACTTAAGTGAGACATGCCACCAAGCTTTTCATATTCTAGTTCACATCGTCTGCCACATTGTCCAGTTTTGCATGACTGAATTGTTTAATGAAATGAACTTAGTGTTTAAAAACATTTACTGGTGAACATCTTAACTGTGAAATGATGGTTTAAGCTGCAGAAATCACATGATATTCAACTTCCCATAAGTGAGATATTGTCAACTGTATGCCAGTCTTTAAAAATTCACATTTTGTATAAAATATTTGAGGCTACCAACTTTTTCACATATGGCATGATACTGCTTTTATAAGATGGATTAATGGCTATAAATGATAAAACATGCCTAATCAAGAAACATATATTCGAATGATAACAAATTTGACCTATAATACGTTTGAGACTGAATGGTTGCTAAGCATTTTGTGTTCATACTAAAGGTGTGTCTATATTATAACAACAAATGATCAGATGATCGAACAAATGTCGAAAATCCAAAACAGCGAACAACCAGAACAGCGATTTTTTTTTCTCAGGGAAAAAAAAATTGCTGTTCCCTAAAAAAAAAAAAAAAACCCCACTAAACACTAAATAAAGTGGGGGGCTTCACCACCCACACCCCCCATGTTGTGGGGGCTGTGCCCCCCACACCCCCTGTAGTTAAATATACCAACTCCGAGATCGCACTACAGTGGAGGAAATGGCACAACCCAGACGGCCGGCCCAACAATTTCTTTCCCTGGGAAAAAATTTGCTGTTCCAGCTGTTTGCTATTTTGCCGGTTCGACATTTAGTGTTCGCTCTAACAGCATTCGATCATCTGATCATTTGCTGTTCTAAAGTAGACCCTAAAAGTGATTAACCTGACAAACAGGAAAATTAATTTTCTAGATGACACTAAATTATATACATATCTAGAACGACTGCACTAAGTAAACTTAAATTTTCTCCTTAAATAGGAGTCTGCATATAAAGTTTAGTGTAGGCTCATACCTGTTACTATATTTTCATATTTGTAAAAGTGCTGTGCCTTTAAAGTCTGTGATTCAACACATTAGAATTAATTATTTACAGGCATTCTACATGAGATTGTGAAAGAAAATATTTTTTTACAATTAGCAGTCTAAAAGAGATCTGCTGATATTGCTTTTATGGCAGCAATCAGAGGTAATTTTGATGTTTTAACAACCTACTGTCATTAAGTTTTAACTTTGATGCCTTATCAACCTACTAACAGGATGATATATAAACATGCTGAAGCCAGTGTTACAGTGATTTATTTCAGACAAGAATATGCTTTCTTGAATGAATCTAATTAACTGGATGATAGAGCAGACTTCAAAGCAAAAGCAAAAATAGAACCTTAACAATTTTGCTCAGTGACATCAGAGAGTGCAGGTTCTCTTTTCAATTACAAGCACGCTGTTTGGTAAGAAAATAAGGAATTTATAGAGGGACCATTTTACAGTTAGATCTTTGTATGATTATACACATTGCAGCCATAAATGAAAATAGTTATTATTAAAAAAAAAATCATATAATAAAAGCTTGTAGTCAGCAAGCACAATGTGATAGTAATACAATTATGTTATACAAAGCTACTGGTTAGACCATGAAAAGCATGCACAGTAGGCTGTGATATGAATGCTGAAGTTAGTAAACACAGTGGTTCATAACTTAATGATTATGATCGAAAGCATAGCAAGTGCTAATGGGAATAGTAAGAGTAAATGGGGAAAATAGGTCTGTGGAGAAGGTAATCCAAGACTTTTGAACAGATTCATACTTCTTATTACTAAAAAACTGTGCCAAAGGCTGGAAGGTACTTGTAAACACTTTAATAAATAAAACTGGTAAGCGCTTTCGTAAAAACTTCTTCAGACCATGTTGAATTACACAATTCAGTTGTTAAATACAGATTTAAAAAAGAAGAAGCCAATAAAATATGCAGTTCACAAACACATGATAAGAAACAATTAAAACCTTCTGTTCTTCAATTTAGGTTTTAATGAAACCTTGTTATTCAATCCAAAAGCTTTATCAGCTTGCAGATGTAATATCTAAAACAATTCACAGCTTTCCATATAGTTAATAATATCACCAAGTTTACCATTTTCATTTACCATCTCAATAACTTTTAAGTTAAAATTATGCTTAATATCAGTGTCTTTAACATGCCTGGCCAGAGAGTTATTAACATTAGAATTCCTGATGTCCCTCTGATGCTCCCTCATTCTTTCAAATAGCATCCTATTGGTTTTGCCTATGTAAAATTTTTTGCAGACCATGCACTGTGCCAAGTAAACAAAATTTTTTGTCCTGCAAGTCGCATGAACTTTAAAATTATATGTAGTACCAGTATAAGGGTGAACAAAGCTATTATGTATATCAATTAAATGACAAAAATCACAGGAGCCAAAAGGAAAAGTCCCCTGTATATTACTACTATTACTAGTTGTAGGGCTCTTATAACATAGTAGCCTTTTCACGGACTTTTTAGTCCTGAATGAGAAAGTTGGTTCTGTTCCTATTACAGCAATAATTGCACTGTCCGATGTCAAGAAATGCCAATTCTTGGGGGCATGGCTAAGGATGAGCCTTGAGTAGCAGCATTTTCTGTCAGCTCTGCCTTTTCATATTTTTTATGACAGGAAAATTTGAGAATATCTATCTAATACGTCATTTTTTTACACATTTACTTTATTCTTAAAGTCTTTTTAGATAGTATCTCAATTTTTGTAATTTTTTTATATTTTCCTGTCAAAATAGTAGAGTCAAGTCTCTGTCACCAGTTAACAGTATGAGCCTCTCTAAATCTTCACACCAGGATATCTCTTTAAAAAAGGAACTACAAACTTTACTTTCTACCATTTAAGATCTCTCTACAAAAATAGACAAATTAGACCTGAACTTGGAAAACTTTAAGGAAAAATCTTCTCAACAAATGGAAACTATTCACCTAGTCCTTAGACAACAAAAAGAACAAATCAATGGAATAGAAACATCTTTAAATGACATAGACTGTAGAATTCAGGTAAATGAACACAATCTAGAAAGCCTTTTAAAGCAAAACTCCTAACTGTCAGCAAAAATAGATGATCTAGAGAACAGATCTCGAAGAAACAATATCAGAATCTTCAGGTTTCTGGAAAATGTGGAAGATAATGATATGGAGAAATTTTTAACATCATGGTTACCAGAGATTCTACAGCTTCCAGAAGCCCTTTCATATGGAATTGAAAGGGCTCATAGATCTTTGTGTTCATCAAAATTTAATAAAGCTAACTCTACAAGATCTGTCATAGTCAGATTTTTGTCCTCTTATGACAAAGAAATTGTACTGAAGACAGCATGGCCCAAATCTTCCATCAAATTTAAAGACAATATCATCTGGTTTGACAATGATTATTCTTCATCAGTAATAGCTAAAAGGAAATTTTTCTTGCCATTACTCAAAGAACTTAAAAAAGCACAAATCAAAACACACTTACTTTTTCCAGCAAGGCTAAAAATCTTTCTTCAAGACAGTCCAAAGTTTTTTGATGAACTAGAATCAGCTATCACATATATAAAATCAAATAAAATCCTGGATAAAATACATGATATGGACTGAGCATCCACTAACCTCAAGAGATTAGTGGAAAATTGATCTTGGAAATCTCTAGACCACAAAAAGAAACTAAAAAGAAAATAAATGACTTGAGTTCTATTTTTTTTTTTTTTTACATAACTCAAGTATTGTGAGATGAAAATGGTTTAACAGGTGAGTGTTGTAATTGCTTTTTTTCCTTCTTCACTGGTTTGTGTTATGTACTACTTAATTTTCTGCTATTTGCTTCATATTCAATTGTTATTAATCCCAAGTTACATTATGATCTAATAATATTAGTATTTAGCTCATTAACTTGACATAGAATTTCTTTCACATGATATAATTTATTCACACATAAGCTAGAAGGAATTTATGTTCTCCTGCATTTGACAATCCATATCTTGTCCTTTGCAACTAGTGGTTACTTGGTTTGTTACGCTGCTATTTTACAGTTACACTCGAACTGTTGGAGTGGGCTATATGCTTTGTGGTGTACTGGTTCTCACTATTTATTGTTTTTTTCAGTCTGTGTGATTCTTTCCTTTTTAAGATTTGTGGGTCTTGGCTATTTTGTTTTTTAGCTCTAGTGAGATGCTAATGGGTTAGCATTGTTGGACAAGTTATTTGAATGGGCTTTTGTGTGTATACACTGGGGTTTGTTAGACTTGCTCGATGGGCACTATCTTTTTGGTCCCGTTGTTTTTTAGGAGATCTTGTGTTGGCCGTGGACTTTCTTGTGGGATTCTTTGTGGGTTTATTTGTTTGTTGTTTTTTTTTTTTGCTTCACTTCGCTTTCTTGTGTCTTAGTGCTTGGATTTGATTCATGCGGCAACATTTGCATATTGCTCTTGGTGTGTTTGTGATGTCTCAAGCACTTCCTGGAGTTGTTAGTCATTGATTTGCATGTCTTGCTCACTTTTTTTCCCGCCGCAGCTTCCAGCCAGCTGTTCAAGTTTGTTGACTAAAGATCAGCTGTTAGTTGACTTTCTGACACAGAATGACATCATCAGCACTCCTACCTCTTTAAGGAAGCACTCAATGTACGATTTATCGTTCATCTAAACAGAAGATCAACAACAACACTTACTATCGTCTGCAACTTTTGAATGTCATCTTGTTAGTATCAACCTCTTGGTCACTCGTTCACCACATTATGATCATTTTGATCTAAAAAGTGATACTAAGCCATAACAGAACTGTTAGAGGAAGGGCAGGGAAAGGACAGTAGAATGCCATGAGGAAGAGGGAAAGAAGGAAAATTAAAGAAATTTGAGACCCACATAGCAAGGTACTATATTTAGTCTCACAAATATTGATTATTCTTGGACCTTGATGAAATATATATATATATATATATATATATATATATATATATATATATATATATAATTGAACTGTTGCTTATTTTATTTTCACTATCTGTTTTAATACTTTTTATAATCCATTCTTATTGTTTTGCTGTGCATTTTTTTTAAAGGAAAAGGAAGGATGGGGAAAAAGAAGATTTGAAAAGTAGAGTTTAAAAAGAAATACTAATTTCCTAACATACTGTTGTAACTCAACAATATAAGTTTTAATTACATGGCTTTTTAAAAGTGGAAGGGAGGGAGGAGGAGAGAAGAAAAAGGGAAACAAACATTGGTTTGTTCTTTTTTATATTATAATAATTAATGTATTTGTCTTATGTTGCATACTGTAATGTTGTTTAATACATAAAATATTCATTTTTAGTAACAAAGCCATTTCATCTGTCTACTTATTCTGACATAATTGAGTATCTTATTGTTTATGGTATTATCTTTATTTTTGTTTTTAGAATGTAAGTGATACAACAGTTACATTTTATGGCATTGTCTTTTATACAGTTTATCTGAAATAGCTTCTTATTTTTTCTAGAATGATAATTTTTAATGTTGTTTATTAATTATCACATTCATTGACCTATTTTTCTTGACTCTTCACTTCATGACATCTTACAAATCATTTCAGAGCATGGTCTTAGTGAAATGTAGTAACATGCTATAGGTAGTGGAAGAGTAAGATAGAATATAATGAAGGTAGTTGACTAGTCTTTTGTGTCATATTTTTTTTATTATTCCCAGAAATATTCTGTTTATATTACTCTTGTACTGTCATTGCATCTCGCTACTGACTATGCATTTACAAACATTACAGTATCTATTAACAGACTGATATTGGCATTCATTATCTATTCCTAGTAAGTAGTACCATTGTACTATATACCACTAATAAATGGTTTATTGGAATTTTCCTATGTCATACTGTATTAATACATTTAAGATCAAAACTAGGCAGTTCCTGACTGTAATTTGCTGCTAGTTTTAAAGACAATTTGAGTGATTGATGTCACTCAAATTAGGAGTTTTTAACTCCAGAAGGGTTTGGGTTTTTTTCTTAATTAATAGTTTTTGTTATATATTTTTGAAAATATTGTTATTGCTGTTCACTACAACTCATATAAATGACCACTATTTAAACATATCTTTGGTTTGACTACCTTATTAAATGATATATATAATTATTGTTGTATTCCCTATATCTATCTCTTATATATTAGCAGTCAAATAACTAATAACACTTAGAGTTAGAATGTTTTATTATGCAAACAATTTAAATCATGACTTCCTTACATTGCATTTCACTTAATGTGAATGGTTTAAACAATCCAAACAAGAGGAGATCTTTAATTAAATATCTTAAACTTCAAAATTCTCAACTGATATTCTTACAAGAAACTCATTTGATATCGGATGACATTACCAAATTATACTTTAAATCATTCTCTCTGCTAGTTAGTTCTGAACATGTTAAAAAAAAAGAGGTGTTGCAATACTATGGAATAACAGACTCCCTGTTCCTAGAATAATAGATACATACCAAGATAATAAAGGTATGGTAGCATCCATCACACTAGAATTTAATAGTAAAATATTTACATTATTTAACATATATTGTATTCCTGGCTTTGGACTTAAAACAGCACAGCAACATATAGGACACATTATTCAATTTTCAAAAGGCAACACGATTCTAGCTGGTGATTTTAATTGTATTTTTGATAGTAAAGACTCAACCTTCACTGGAAATAGGAGGATTTCATCCACTGCCAGGTTATTAAAAGAATTTACTGATTCTTTTTGTTTGAGAGATATAAATAACTATGCAGATACTAAATCATTATTCTACACTTTTTTTCTCACAGGCATAACTAATTTTCCAGGATAGGCAGAGTTTTTATCTCTAATAATTTAGTTGATTCTTTATCTAATATTAAAGTGATTGAATGTCCCCTCTCTGATCATAATTCTATAACCTTTGACTTATCTATTTACTCATTATATAATGCTCAGATAAAGAGGGTTCCAGCCTACATCTCTAATTTGAATGATTTTAAATCCTTCATATCTACAGAAATTCAAAACTTCATCGAACTCAGTACCAATAAAGACACTTCCGTAATTTTCATATGAGACGCAATGAAAGCCTACTCATATGGTAGGATAATTGATTGGTATAAAAAAAAGAATTACATGGGATAAAGAGTTAAAAGAGATTCAAACAAAACTTGATAATTTGAATCCACTCCTTTTAAAAAACAAGGAAGATAAAACTATTAAAACACATATAGATTTTTTAAATAAGAAGTATCTTGAGATCTTAGATCATAAGATAAAGATTTGTTTAGAGAAATTTAAATTTATTACTTTTTCATCAAACCCTAGATCCATAAATATGATTGCCATCAAAATTAAAAGAATGAATACATTTAATCACATTAAGGAACTTTATTCACCACAAAAAAAGAAAAAGGTTTCTGGTCTTCATAACATATTAAATACATTTAGAGATTTTTTTTCTAAACTAAATCAGTCTACTGAGTTAATAAACCCCATAACTGATACAAAGTCGTTCATTAATAAAAACACAAAAAAAAGTTAACTGTTCAACAAGTTGAATCATTAGACAGACAAATAACCATTAATGACATTCAAGTACAAATTAACAAATTAAAACAAAACAAAGTCCCAGGTAATGATGGTATCATCCCTGAAATTTATAAAATGTTACCTACAAAAGCTCTCTCAATTTTACACTCAGTTTTCAGTATAGGCCAAACTAAAAATTTTATTCCACCATCGTGGAAATATACCTTTATCACTCCTATTCTAAAATAGGATAAAGATCCTACCAAATGTAATTCATATAGACCAATTTCTTTATTAAATACAGATTACAAAATGTTTATGTCTATTTATGCAAATGGACTCAAAAATGTCCTTCCTAGTTTAGTAGATTCTGATCAAACTGGCTTTATTATTAACAGAACCTCATATGACAACATTAAGAGAATATTAACCTTAATAGACAAAGTTAAGAACTTTAAAAATAGCCTAACTATAATTAGTTTAGACATAAATTGTGCTTTTGACACAATAAACTGGGACTATTTATTTATTCTACTGGGAGAACTTAACTTTTCCAAAAATTTTATAAATCTTATTACCTAACTTTACACTGGTTGTCAAGCATATGTCAAAATAGGCTCCTATATTTCACAATTTATACCTATTGAAAAAGGAACCAAACAAGGCTGTCCATTATCTCCCCTTTTATTCACCTTAATTATGGAACCATTAACATTAAAAGTTATGATTTGGGTTTTAATGAAACATCAGAAATACAACTGTTTGCAGATGACATCTTGATTACTTTGGGGGGGGGTAAAAATCCTACCTTGACAGAGTTATTTATTAATATGGACAAGTTTTAGAAAAAACTCAGGTCTTAGATTTAATCATAATAAACACAAATTCTCTTAGTTGGTCAAAGAAAAAATCAACATTCAAGATAATTTTAAGAAATATTTACCTCAAACTCAACAAATAACATATCTAGGTATAATTATTTCTAATAACTTAAAAGATACATTAAAAATAAATTTAAATAAAAATATTCAAATAATAGAATCTCTAACAAGCACATGGTTAAAAATAAGATTCTCAATTTAAGAAAAGTTGTCACTTATAAAGATGGTTTTACTTCCTAAAATATTGTATATAATACAGTCTATATCTATACCCCCTACCCATATAGTAATTAAAACGTTTAATTATCTTATTAATAAGTTCCTCTGGCATACAATTAAACCTAGAACTGCGTTATCTATCCAAATGTTCAACTGCGATAATGGTGGTATTGCTTTGCCTAATCTAGAATTTTATGCTATTTCATCCATAATTAAAACTATTACTCTTCTTATAGACAGTAAATATTCAGCTAAATGGAAATATTATATTCTTTGTTTATCTTAAAATCCTAATAATACTATTGAAATTAATATGTTAAACATAATAAATAATACTTTTATTTGGAGATTGAAAGAATTTTTTTCATATCATTACATTCAATTATTTAGATCTAACTACATAATTTTAATTTTGAAATCTTTCAAAAACTTTATTCTTAGACACAAATTATATGAATACTGGATATTTCTTATTTTCCCTATAGCTTATACTCATAATATCATCTTCACTACAGATTATCATAAAATGTATTTATTTAAACAAAAGCATTTACTAGTTTGGTATCAAATGATGAACAATAACACGTTGAAATCACTTAACATTCTTATTGAAGACAATAATTTTGATCCATCCTCTTGGCTTGACTTACAAGAAGCTAGGAAATATATCAAAGATAAGCTCGATCTTATTCCTTCTACAACAAAAAACAATACTCCCCAGGCTAATACAGTATTTAATGGTTCTCATTCAACAGAATGACTGTAATAAATTTAGTCTCCCTCACATATACAAATCAATAAAATCATACTTAGATATTCATTCAGAAAATTATTGGAAATCTTTTATTACCATTAATAATTCTTATCCTTCAGATAATGATAAATTAAGTATACTCCAATCAGCTCGGAAAACTACATCCTCACATAAATGGAGAATTTTTCCTTGGAGATTTTTGAACAGATCATTTCTTACTCCATTTAAAGTCAACAAGATATCTAAAGAAAATGTTTTATACTGGAGATGTAAGAATGATATTAATGCAGATTGGGCACACATATTTTATGAGTGTCATCTTTTAAAGGAATTTTGGGATGACATCAACAACTTCCTACAAGCTATCTTTACAGATAATTTTTCAATCGATAAATCACTTATTTTAACACTCCAGTCCCAACTTGTGTAAATTCAAAAAAAATATTAAATTCTGTGGTCTGTTCTATCCATTGCCAGGAAAGAAATCACTAAAAACTGGAAATCGTCTCACATCCCTTCTTTTCAAAACTTTAAAGATCTTCTCATGGAAGTCTCTAAATTTGAAATGATGATAGTTAGAGCTAGATCATCAGGGAACACAACAACTTACAATTATTGGAAAAGTATAAATGATCTACTGGTAAACCAGTAAAATGAATCTAGTTTCAATCTTTATTTTTTAAATTTAATAGCAAACTTCATCCATAGGTAGTGGACACTAATGTAAATAGTTATGTTTATTCTTGTTTTTGTATCAATACTTTCTATTTTTATTTATTGTATCATAAAATCTTTTCAATTATTTTATAACAGTTGTATGTTTTAGTTTTGACTTTAATAAATTTTTATCAAGGAAAAAAAAAAGAAATGCCAATTCTTTTTTATAGTATCACAAATAATCTTAATATTACCGGAATATGTTAAACTTACGCTTGGTACTTTATGGCTGGTGACTGATCCAGATACTTCATTCCTATAGTTTGTATCTGAAAAATAAGGAGAGGCTCTACTACCCCTAAGTGCTTTGGCTTCATTGATACCTTTTTCTATTTCACAGTTCCTATATCCCCTTGCTAATAACTCATCTCCTAATACTCCCAAATCTGTCATGAATCTATCTTCTTTATTGTTCAGACGGGAAAGTCTCATTGCTTGACCCTTAACGATGTTTTTAAAAGTATGGATTTACATTCAAGATGACGGGTTTATCAAGTATACCCGAGGGGGGTATTGTGTCGAAGGCCTCTGCCGGGTTGAGGTAGGCTGTATGGACTGCTTTACCCTCAGCAATGGCCTTGGTGACAGATTCTACAAAGTGACACACGTGTAAAGGGCATGATCTGACTATGACCAAGCTAAACTGGGTTGTATCCAAAGTATGCGGGTCCCCTATGTCTTTATCTATGTGTCCCATTATGATCCATCTCCATGGCTTTGCAGATAAGGCTTGTCAAACTAATGGTATGGTAATAACCAGGGTCAGTGGAGGCACCATCTATGTGGAGTGTGACTACAGTCGCCCTGTGCTACTACTCAGGTACGTATCCTGAGGTGAGGCTAGGATTACACAGCTGTCCTAAGTGTGGGTTAAATTCCCCATAGAGTTCCTGGAGTGCACAGCTGGGACACCATGTGGACCCATGGATGCTGTGTTGACTGCCTTGGGGCTGGATGTGGGTAATGCTGGACATACCCACGGCAGACGTGGCACGTTCCCGAGTCCGATGCCCAAGGGACCACACACATAGCCGGCCTTAGGCATAGGCCAAGTAGGTAGCCGCCTAGGGTGTTGCTCTACTCGGGGCACCTTTCCAGACTCTATTTGGTGTAGGTAGACCAGGAGGGGGGTAGCGGGTGATGTATCGGTGGCAACTTCTGCCTAGGTCACCACTTACCCTAAGGCCACTCTTCCCGTGGGTAATACAGCAGTACCCACACCCAGACGCGGGTCATCGCTAGGGTCATTGCTAGTATGGCACATCATCTATGTAAGGAAGGAAACCATATATCCCCAGACATAATGGCACAGCATAATGCCTGTTCGCCGGCCAAAGGCAGACATACGTCACCCGCAGCGGTGCGGACGCGAGATGTCCGTTAACAATGCCGACAATGTGTCGCTTTGTGAAACAAACTCCACAGAGACATTCAATAATAGACAACGATGGACAACCCGATGTCCTCGTGTCTGAGCTGTTCAACCTGTTACGCCATGTTAAATGTGTGCAGCACAGCGGAACCGGGCCAAACAAAGCAACGGACATGTCTGTGGCTCAGTGAAAGTCGTCACGCAATGTTAAACCCTTGTAATATTGCGACACAGGCCATACATACGGAGGGTTAGTAATGGAAGTAGGTTAGTTCGATCAGACCGTGTGCAATTAGTATAACGAGATCTACAACGGATACACCGCCAATCGAGACACGGTTACGACTAATTGGTGGGGGGCCGTGACATGGTACCATGGACACGGCCAAAACGTGCCCATGTGACTCATCTAACATTCGTACAGGGTCAGGGCAGTCCCGTACAGTGGGCGGCCAAGACCAAACCCAAAGCACCACAGCAACACCCTGACAATCGAAGGCCTGTATGCATATGGGATATAAGCAGCTGTCACCTGAACAGCCCTGTGGTGACGACATATGCATCCTGGGCCATGAGCGAGGGGGAATTAGGAATGTTCAACATGCAGTACCGCACCTTTCCCAGCAGGAGAATGGATGCCTGTGACGTGCGTGTGTGCGGGGGGGGGTGATATGTAAATGTACATAGGTACCAAGGGTATGCATATTAATGACAACGAACAGCTAACGTGCACTGGTCACAGTAAGCGTCAAACGTGACTGCAGTCACGTTGGAATTATGACTATAGAACATATAGATGTGCACGTGTACGTAAAGCGTCCATGCTGCAAAGACTGTTACATATATAAAGCTGTAAGTGCTTTCTGCACACGTCCGTCAACCGGATCAGACATATGTTACCGGAATAGTCACAAGTAACGCAAAACACGTAACCACACAGACACTGTAAACATATATAAACGGACTACGGATATGCATGTGCGCGTGCGCGTAACCCACAATCCGGACATGCGAGTGTGCGTGTGCGTGTGTGATCCAGTGGAACCAGGGAAGGTTACGGATGTCTCCTCCACACGTTTACATTCATAATTGTCAAATATATGCTTAAATAGTACTTATTGATTCCATGCTTTGTTATCGTAATGCTACTATTATACACATCGATATACAATAACCTGATCAACACACTACATTCTAAGGTGCACTCTCAGCAATTATCAACTATGTGTCCGGATACTGATTGTATTTACCAATATTGTATATATATTAACACATTGTTGCCGTATTATTGTTTCCATGAAGTAAGGCATGCAACACTGATATGTATATGTCACGTTATAATCAAGACTTGGAGCACTGTCCACCTAACTATGAGCAGGTTTATTGATTATTTCGCTTTAAACCGACTCTGAAGGAAGTGTATTAGGGACGGCTATGTCATGAAATCCATACTCCGACGGTGCCCCATGTTAGTAGTTGAGAGAGCTCAGTATCCTTTCACTGTGGAGTCTATCGTATTTGACAGTGTCTGTTTCTGCCGATATATGTTCCATAATGTCGCTTATGAAGATGGGCTGGACGCAAGGTTTGCTGTATTTACGATACTGGCACGTGGATATAGATAGGCCATGTCATACAAACGAGGGTAGTCAAGCAGACATCCACGACTGGGGAACATACAGCGGCAGTCAATACCACTGGCCAGATGGGGACAGTCAAACACGTTCTACACTTTACAAATGCACATCGGTGTCCATTGTAGAACTCCAAAAATTCTGACTGTTTTGCCAGTATGCGTCATGATCAGCCAATCAGAGTACAAACCCTGACTACGGCACAGCTAGACATATGCACCACCAGCGTGTTTAAGGTTGATGATACCTGCCCATGACATGCAGGACATATGAACAGAGGTCCCCAGACTGCCGTGTCCATACATGTCGTCCATATCCCAGTTCCGCACACATGAAGGATGTGTCATGCGTCGTGGGGGTTGCAGCCCTGGTATCCTGGGTATGCAAAATGGGGCTCGGTGTTGTTTGGCTGATAATCCGTTGTCCCGCCCCGTGGGAGGGCTGCGGGTACAGGACGTGCCTTAGTCCCCAGTAAGGATGCAAAGCATCCATAGGGTAATGCTAAAGGCATGTGTGAAATGTGTTCAGCCCTACATCAGTGTCCAGTAGGCATTTCCCAAGGATGGACAAACGTACGGACAAGATGGCACCCATAATAGCAAACCTGGTGGAATCACACAGCCGTAGTAGGGCATGACATGGGACATAAAGATGGAAACAGCAGTACATACACCCCGTAGACATCCATCCTGCCATGCGAATCCCAGCGTACACAGCAGCGAAGGTGCTATCAAGTATGTGGGGATCACCCGCCTCCACTCTGCGGAACATACCTGCGACCTGTGGAACACATATTAATGGCACACCAACAACGCCAACTAGGAAGGTCATACTATCGCTAAAATATGGCGTTCACACACATAACCGACATACTGTCATGAATAAATAGGTTCTACATGTACCGGCTGTGTTATACTGACAATACAGTGGCGGATAGTTCACAATGGTACCTGTGAGGATTATGTAAAGCAGTTGCCAACCTGCAGGACTACAGTAACACCCTATGGGTAAATTGTGGAAGGACACGGGTTACGTAGCACTACATAATATGGGTAGGCGGACAGACATCCGGGAATGGGGAACATACGGCGGCAGTCAAACCCACTGGCCGAATGGACACAGTCCAACATGTCCTAAACTTTACATATGCACATCGGTGTCCATTGCAGGACCCAAAATTACTCCTTAAGTGAGTGTGAGCAACATAGTGTGAACCGGAAGAGGTGACAGCCGTGACTACAGCACAGGTAGATATATGCACCACAGGTGTCTTCAAGGGTGATGACAGCCGTCCATGAAATGCAGGACATATGAATAGGACTCCCCAGGCTGCTGCATCCATACACGTTTCCACATCCCATTTCCGCACATGAAGGGTGTGCAAGGGGTACTGTCGACGGTTGCAGACATGGGATCGTGGGTATGCAAATATGGGTGTCGGTGTGGATTGGCAGATGATTCATCGTCCCGCCCCGTGTGCGGGACGTGGCCATGGCATATGCGTTACTCCGCAATACTAATACCGATCATCCACCGGAAATGGAGAATGCAGCTGTGAAATGTTGACAGCCCGATACTAGTGTCCAGTAGGCAGTTCCCATGGATGGACAAACGTACGGCCAAGATGGCACCCATAGCTGCAAACCTGGGGGAATCCCACAGCTGTTGCAAGGCATAACCCAGGGAATACAGATACGGTGTACAGTACACACTCCCCATTCAAAGAAAGACCGCTGGGCAGATACCGCCGTACACAACACTCCATGTGCCAGCACATCTATGGGGATCACACACTTCCATACAGTGGAACAGATGGGTCACCTGTGTAAAGATACCAATGGCACAATCTCCACGTCTGCTGGGAATGACATAGGATGGTCAAACTATGGCGTTGACACCAAAGAAAGACATCCTTCGTGAATTAATAGGATTGATGTCAATACACCATGGCAAACACCCAATGAACAGGGAAGACTTGCTGGCACCCTATGGCCACAAACCATGTCACACATAGGTAGATGGAACAGTCAACATAAACATTTCGTCCACGACAGGTCGCATATGGTATCCAAAGGTACTTCATAGACATGTATGCGCTATCACCCGTTGGCTCCGTGAGACTTACACATAACATGGAAGTATCCAGGCTTTAAATGTCCACCCTTACACTTCCATTTGTCACTTTCTATGCGAGCAATGGAGATGTAGCCACAGCATAGAAAGCAGAGACGTACTGCTAATGAAACACACACATGTCAACATCACAGAAAGCATACTATGAACACACGTATTACATGATATTGTACTATGAAACACAAACAAACCGGAAACCTGCAGCAAGAATAGTCCCTGTAGTTCGACACAACACAAGTCTTCGTAACATTTGAACAGTTCATTAAAACATGCAACGTTTTCGTTGTTTCCACAACGTGTGCAGGAAATATGCTATGTCTAAGAATGTTCACAAACAACAATGTGAGTCTTAACATGATTTTAAATATCACACTGTTGATTGTGAACACTTTAACAATTTGCTTATTCAGTTGTATGGTCGAAAGCAACGGAAACACACACACACACGGAAGGGACGGAGATGAACCTACGCCTATTTACATGAACTCAGTACAGTATGAATCATTTACACAACGCGCTACCGAGTTAACTGACGTGAGTGCTGTCAGAGGCATACATGTAGGCTGCTGACGCCACCCGCAAGACAATATTTGGAAATAGCCAAGGCATGTGTTGCGGAGCGTCTAAAAGCATAATCAGTCGCAGAGGCAGCTGGAAACACACACACAGAGACACACACACATGGAAGGGACGGGGGACGAACCTACGACTATCTACATGATACACACTACTGTATGAAGCATTTACAGAATGCGCTACCGAGTTTGCTAAACAGAGCGCTGTCACAGGCATACTTGTAGGCTGCTGACGCCACCAAGAAGACAATAGTTGGCACTAGCCAAGTCATGTGTGCGGGCGCCTAAAAGCATAATCAGTCGCAGAGGCAGCTGGAAACACACACACACACACACACACACGGAAGGGACGGGGACGAACCTACGACTATCTACATGAACACACTACTGTATGAAGCATTTACAGAACGCGCTACCGAGTTTGCTAAACAGAGCTGTCACAGGCATACTTGTAGGCTGCTGACGTCACCCGCAAGACAATAGTTGGCAATAGCCAAGGCATGTGTTGCGGAGCCGCCTAAAAGCATAATCAGTCGCAGAGGCAGCTGGAAACACACACACACACACACACACACGGAAGGGACGGGGGACGAACCTACGACTATCTACATGAACACACTACTGTATGAAGCATTTACAGAACGCGCTACCGAGTTTGCTAAACAGGGCGCTGTCACAGGCATACTTGTAGGCTGCTGACGTCAGCCCGAAGGCAATAGTTGGCAATAGCCAAGGCATGTGTTGGAGCCGCCTAAAAGCATAATCAGTCGCAGAGGCAGCTGGAAACACACACACACACAGAGACACACACACACGGAAGGGACGGGGGACGAACCTACGACTATCTGCATGAACACACTACTGTATGAAGCATTTACAGAACGCTACCGAGTTTGCTAAACAGAGCTGTCACAGGCATACTTGTAGGCTGCTGACGTCACCCGAAGACAATAGTTGGCAATAGCCAAGGCATGTGTTGCGGAGCGCCTAAAAGCATAATCAGTCGCAGAGGCAGCTGGAAACACACACAGAGACACACACACATGGAAGGGACGGGGGACGAACCTACGACTATCTACATGATACACACTACTGTATGAAGCATTTACAGAACGCGCTACCGAAGTTTGCTAAACAGAGCGCTGTCACAGGCATACTTGTAGGCTGCTGACGTCAGCCGCAAGACAATAGTTGGCAATAGCCAAGGCATGTGTTGCGGAGCGTCTAAAAGCATAATCAGTCGCAGACGCAGCTGGAAACACACACACACAGAGACACACACACGGAAGGGACGGGAACGAACCTCGACTATCTACATGAACACACTACTGTATGAAGCATTTACAGAATCGCTACCGAGTTTGCTGAACAGAGCTGTCACAGGCATACTTGTAGGCTGCTGACGACACCCGCAAGACAATAGTTGGCAATAGCCAAGGCATGTGTTGCGGAGCCGCCTAAAAGCATAATCAGTCGCAGAGGCAGCTGGAAACACACACACACACACAGACACACACACACACACACACACACACACACACACACACGGAAGGGACGGGGACGAACCTACGCCTATCTACATGAACACACTACAGTATGAAGCATTTACAGAACGCTACCGAGTTTACTGAGCAGAGCGCTGTCAGGAGGCATACCCCACGGAGTGGTATCATTTGCAGAGGCAATGTGCCCGATCGGGTGTTCGGACAGAGTGCGCAGTCACGCAGTCTGTTACCATCCCAAAGGCCGCACACTAACACGCTAGTGCTGCAGTCGAGAATAACAAGTAACTACTGATCAGTACATCACTGCATACTGGGCATGCTCAGACACTTAGACTCGGCACAGGGCAGACATGCATACACATGTTACCACTGCATGGGTGGCGTAATGTGGTCCGTCGTGTGTGTCCAGCCACACAACTGACACCTGGCCATGCCACAGACGGGCTTGCGTAGGGATACAGGCATGCACCCGGGTATAACTGCAGACGGCGCGGTGTGCACTGTGCTGTGTGTCTATCTACACAGCTGCCTACTGGGCATGCTCAGACACTTAGAGTCGGCACAGATCAGACATGCATACACATGGTGCGACGGCATGGGTGGCGGAATGCGGACCATCCTGTGTGTCCGGCCACACAACAGTAACCCGGTCATGCCACAGACGTTGTTGTTGCTGCGGGGAATATGTAGGTGCAATTAACCATGTGTAGGACTGGCCTACAGTTTGTTGCATGCTACAGACAACCCTCCCAAACACAGGATACCTTCACAGATGTCCTGAGGACACTGGTGAGTGGGCATGCTCTCACAACAGCACCGTATTGGGTGACATGAACCGCCCATACATAGCCTGGGAACATTACCCATGGCACAACACAGTACGCCAGCAGTCCCAGGTGTTCACACACCTGGCCACTGTTAAGCAGCCATGCACCATACATACCAGGGCGGGTGATGTCTGACAGTTCTGCCCATCACGCATGGTGAGGATATGCCCCACACAGGATGTACAGCCCTCAATGGTGATGCAAGACCGTATAGTGGATCCACTGGTCATCCACTCACTGTAACCAACACCAGCATGGGGGACCTCAGTGATGACCTCTCCACAGAAAACCACACACATCATATGACCCGTGTGGTACCCTACAAGTCCTCCATGCCAATGTTGAACAGAGGCCAGACCGGCAAACGCCTAACGAATGCCTTCCCCGACCACCCACATGCATGTCTGCAACAGGCAAACATGATGACATCAGGACCTTGTCCACCACAGGTAGGCACATGGTGTGGTGGACCGCAGCCACTGACTACCTGTACATCAACAGTTGGAGCTACTACATGGCAGGGCAATGACAGTACCAGGGAAACCATCACCCATTCATACCGGCGTCACCATACGGCCCCACATACCATCATCCAGGTCCGCTCGTGGGAGTGGTACTGCAGAGGGCACATGAGACAACCACAGGGCCTTCCCTAACTGTGGTAAGGACATGGTTGGGGCACACAGACTTGCCTGAAATGGTCCAGAATGGTACAACAGTCACTGCACCCACAGACGTTGCCTGCATACCACGGGACATGTCCCATGCATACAACCCACCCAACCAACAGGGAACATATCCATCCCACCAGAGTGTATCCTCCCAAACATGTCATATGGGCTGGAGTGATCCCATATCTCTATGGCGTTTCACACGTTAGCAATGGGCTCCGATCCTTTCCCTGGCTGTGTGCTACCCATCCTCTTTGAGGCCCTCGGCCCACACATGCGCCACTGTGTCATGTTAGCCTTACCATGGGCTATGTCCCCAATGGATGCCATATGGCATCTGTGGTCCCACTATGCCAGGGTAGTGCTCCTATGGACTGTCAACAGCCACACCCTATACGCTTGACAAGTGTTGTCTGCAAAGCTGTGTGGAGGTCCATACAGGTGGTCATGGTTACAGATAGCGGTGTACAGCCAATACCGAACATACCCACAACTACATAGTCAAGCCGGATCCTGCCTCCCGAACCTGCTCGTCCAGTCTGGAGTGTTCACCAAGGCCATTGATGGGGATACGTGGGTTTGCACACAGTACCATGACCTGGTGGGAGCGTTCAGAGCACACTACACATGGGACCCATGGAAAGGCTCGCCAGCATACATGTGGGGACATATGTCACCCGATGCTTCTCACACAGGTTGGAGGTCACACCACACAGGGTTGGTGCTCAAGGTGCCTTGTCACACTCATATCTGGACCCAGTGGAGGCCCACAGGGCTCACTCCTGTGCCCCTGCCATATGGCATCCGACCTTCCAATGTGCATGCAATCATAGGGGATTGTAGCAGACAAGGTATGCAGATGACTACGCGAGGGCCAACATACCCAACACCCCATGTTACACGAACATCCACCTAGGGCGACATAGACATGGATGACTGGTGCCAGAGCCATGGCCTGCTACCAAATGCCAGAGAAGGTGCAGCCCTACCCAGTGTGAAGAACATGTTCGTCCCAATGTCACATGTAGGTGGTACGCCATTAAAGATGGTGGACATGTTCAGGGAAACGGCTACCACACCTGTCGGCAACCTCTGTCAACACACACAATGGCAATGTGGGTGTGAAGACATTCCATTGTGGCCTCCTGGTCTGGATGGAATGGCAACCACATCAGGGGTGTTCATTGTACCCCTGTACACATCACACACCAGTGCAATGACTGCGTACAATGGCACATGTGGCCTGTAGCTAACCTGACGCCTGCAGCACTCGGAAGGACTGCAAACGTTCCACAAGACGGGGATGACGGTGCTAGGACATGTGTCACAAGGTGCACGGCCAAGGGGACACCGGCTGTGGATCTTCACAGCACAGCTGCTCCGTGGTGATCTGTGCCTGACATACACAGCCATGTCTGACCTGGGTGACATGGGCACATTCCACCTCCCAGGCCCCATGCAAACACGGGCACAGAAGCGACTGTCAGACACCTCAACTCAAAGATGAGTGGGACGTGCTGGGGGAACAGGGTAACGGCCAGACACCCCCTACAACACGGAAGGAGTGCCAGGCCATGTGAAGGAAAGGCCCTGACTGCCTTTGTCCAGGACTGCTAATGACGTGTGGTTGTGTGACGATAGTTATCGCCAGTCAACCTCTGTGTGTCACTGCTAGACCAGGGACTGGGGACTGATGGATATGGCATCCCCATCCTGGGGGTGTTAGATGCCACACACAGTCATGCTAGGTCCACACATGTCGTAGGGCACATATCCTGTCACGTTCATGTGTGCCTATGTACCTATGTAGGGGTCCATGCCGGATGTGGGTAACTGTGCTATGCTGATTTTGCCAGACATGCCTGTGGGTACCCCACGACTACACGTGGGGAACTAATTACAGTGCTCCCAGTAGGCACGCAAGTACACCATCAGTATCATACGGGTTAACTGCACCGACATGGTGCTACACATGTAACCACCACACATACTGTGTACACATATCAATGAATGCTGCACCTGTCCTGCATGGTATGTCTGCTGCATGATGTCCGTGCACAACACACATCACATACACACCTGTCACCAGCCATACACACACACCACAACATACACAGCACGCACTATGCGGACACAGGTATCACATACACCTCTCACTATCGTGTCCACCCTGTGCATCATAATATGTTAGCTTAACCGTGCATTGATGGTGTGGCTCACAGTTATGCGGCAGAGACTTAATCATATGCACAGGGTGATATGTGTGCCACAGGCATGGGCTGTACCAATGGATGACATCATGTGTGTGTGTAAGGGCCAGTGCATTGAGTGGGCATGACTATGTAGATTGCATGTGGGTGTGGTGGAGCCCTACAGTTGTGTCTGCTGTGTGTGGGTGTGTGTGTACACAGTTCAGTCATCTGTGATGCCTACACGGGGTATGCATGTCAGCCCCTGACTGTACAGTGCAGGTGTTACGCTCACTGTGTCTGCTGGCGGCGGCGACCCGCCTGCCTGGGGTCGCACGGGCACGACCGGTGGAGGTACAGACTGTCCACTCTCCGATGTCACATGTCCGCTGGAAACGCGGCCCACGACGGGCCCCCAGGGCCACGCCCACGTGGCCTGCTCTGTCCTGGTGTGGATGGTGTAGTAGCAGCTGCAGTGCTACTGCTACCATCACTGTCTGTGTGGGCATGGGAGGTGGCACGCACACGCTGACCTGCAGCAGGTGGTGTTGCTGGCACACGCCACGTGCCCTATGCCTCACCCCTACCTGGTGTTCTTGCACGGACTGCGCGACGCCAAGGATGGCCAAGCCTCGGTCGATGAGACCAGCCATATCACCCAATCTCCTATCCAGAACATCGGCAAGATGCTGTTGTGCATTCGCCAATGCCTGGATGCTGTCATTTAGGGTAATGGATTGCGGACCTCTGCAGCCTCTGCCCGCCCTGGTTCTGCCGTCGCATCGCAGTGCCGCGCTCGCCATTACAGTCTGGAACATGCGCCTGGTTATACCAGCTGCTGCACCCTGTATGGCAGGTGTATGTCTAGCGGTGCTCCCCACGGGCAGCACCTGCCACATGCCTGCGTGGCACTGCACCAGTCCTTACACTGGCAACATCGTGTGTACCCACACCTTCTGCAGCCACCACACATTCCTGCTCGGGGACAACAGACGCTGACTGACCGTCATCTATGGGCAACGGTGTTGGGGTATGTATCGGCATCTGAACCGCGGTGCAGGGATGAAAGGGACGATGTGTGATGTTCTCCAGTGGCACAGACTCTGCCTGTGATGACCCTGCCTGTGCCTCATGCACATGCTCATCACCACTAGTATCTGTGGGGACACTAGCATCAGATTGACCGCAGGAGGGGAACGCACCTACAGCACCTGTCAATACAAAGACATACCATCGGTTACAATACAGACACACACACACACACACACACACACACACACACACACACACACACACACACACACACACACACACAGACACACACACACACACACACACACACACACACACACACACACACACACACACACACACAGCATGCATGTGATAATGCAGGTGGCATGCAGCATTCACACAACACAGACCAGTGAATGCAGACCAGACATTCATAGTGGCAGTATGTACACTGCCCTGGTGGGGACAGTACAACAGGCAGGTGTCATTTAGTAGGCATGCAGTACACACATTCATGGTAGTTTGCATGCATCAGCGTGATACACCGTGTGGCGGGCATGTTGAGAGTACACATGGCTGCCAACACTATGTAATGTACACCGCAAACATGTGCGGTATCATGTGGACATGTGAAGATGGTGTCCCATCGCATGCACCACATCACGATGGCTGTCATGGTGCAGTGTTATGCGTTCAGTGTACAGATACAATGTATCTGTAACAGTGATGTCTGTGCAGGCACGCTTGCTGTGAGCTGTGTGCATAGCTGTACGGTGTGGTGCGGGGTCTGTGCGACTGCACAGTAGCAGGACACAGCTATGTGTCAGCGATGCGCGTGACCTGGACGCACTACATTGCCATGTCTGTAAGTCAGTCCAGCTGCTCAGCAGCACATATATGGTGGACATTGGAGGCACCTGTAGTAGCTGTGGAGAGGAATTTCATGTCACTGGTGTACTGCATCAGATGTCCAGGGGGTCCACTACATTGATGAACCCACTATGTGTGTACAGGGTGCAATGGTGAGTACCCACTGTGGATGTGCTGTGTGGCAACATGCCTGTAGGTATCAACCATGGCCTTGTCTGTCTGACTCATTGACAATTGTGTGTGGTAGACATTGTGCACACGGCCCTGTGGTGGCCCATGTGACATACACCCATACTAGTGTGACGTGTCACATTCTCTACGGATATGCTGACAGTGTGTATGTCTGCTATGTTGTGCATAGGTCATATCATGGTGTGACAATGCTGCAGCCAGACATCCACGTGCATGGGACATGGCATGCCATGTCACAACGCAGCACCGATGCAGGGCATGGGTCACATTGGTAACACCTGTGCTCTGGCCAGATCACAGCTCACTCTGTGGTACTGTGTCCATACTGCACTGGCATACCAATGCATACTACACATGCAGCCATTGTGTAACACCTACACCATTGTATGCATAGCTGAATGCACGCAACACACCAATTGGTTGTGTGGTGTCATACCACTCTACGTAACGGGTGTATCTACTGTACATGGGTGGTGTGTATGTCGGGTGGTGCGAAGCTGTATACCGTGACGGGTCACACACAGGTGAGCATGTCATGCCTAGACACATGGGGAATATCAATACAGCAGAACATGCGTTTGACTGGCAACAGACTTACCTGCAACAGACCCTTGTCCTTGCGACACCAGACGCATCTGTAAAGGCATTACACAAAGGTATACACATTAGCCATTACTATCTCCACGGTCAGCACTGTGCATGACACATCATGCATGTGTGTGGTTGCATGTGCTATGCACATGTCTGCTAACACAACATAGCATACAATGGTTTGCATCTTGTGTGGCCATATACCTGGCATGTATTGCTATATCATGTGTTGTACTATGACACCCACACCCACGGGGCCTATCATACAAACATGCAACACTGACTTACCATGCGGGTCCAGGCTCATAGCTCGAGCGACACCCACCTCCACGCTGGTCGCAAGTGCTTCTGCGTGTTGTTCCGTGCCTGTCCCCAGACTGGCCAGGAGCTCCTCCGCAGCTGTGAGTGGGGCTGTGTTGGTGGCCCACCACCTGTCCCACGCTGTTGCCTGGCGATTGCAGCGCACGCTGTCTTGCATGCCGGATCAGGTCTGTGCAGTGCCTGCGGATTTGTTGGTAGCTGCGTTGGTTCCGCCCGCTGTTCACCCTCCTGCACAACTCCTCCCACATCTCCTGCCGCTCTTGTGCCTGCTGTGGCACATGGCTAAACAGGGCATTGTAGTTACTCTGGAGGTATGGTATGATGACCTCCTCCTCCTGTCGGCTAAAATGGTGGAAGCCGGAACGTGGCATTATCTGGAAGACATAATGATGGTGGCAGGTCACATTCACACTGCTGTGCTGGCATACTGTTGGAAATACATTGCTATGACATGTACGACATCTGCGCAGTGATCTGTGAAGGGCAGCGTGGCGGTGACACAGCCGATGTTGTGGCTTCACACCATTGACCACTGGGTGTCACATCTTTTCTGTGTGCCTCCCCTTCACACTGTGCACGCATTCATGTAGATGTTAGCCTGCCATGGACATGTGTACCTGGCTGCACCTATGTCCATATCAGTTGGCATATGTCCCCATGTGAGGCCTGTGCTACTGTTCACCTGTAGGCTGTCTATATGTCAGTACACGTCACGTCTAGGTCCATTGTGAACGCCAGCAGCGCACTGTACACATACACATGGACACCTGCACATGCATGTGTTGTGCCATGTACTTCCACACAGCACTGTACCGGGTGCTGGACAACTTGCCCCAGCTCACCTGTGTTACGTATGTGATAGACATGGAGCAATGTGTAACCATGACACATTAGCAGGAAAGGCCATGCATAGCATGTACACGCACACATTGTGCAGAGCATCACACAGCACCTGTAACATGACAGGGTGCATTGCCACCACATTACTACTGTGTATGGTTGATAGTGAGAGTGCCTTTTGTCCATTTCACCATGTGGGACTGTGATAGCTCATGCAGCCTTGCTGGTCATCTCTGCATGATATGGCAGGGTATGCCACATACATGGCAATGGGTGTGACCCACCCAGGGGCTGACAGTATTGGCAGGGTGGCTGTCCATTGCTTTTGTCATAGCTGTGTGAATATGGACATTCAACATGTTTATCACCATGGTGTGGACACTGTCCTCCAGCGAGGTATGCTGTACGCTGCTTGTTGAGGGTGTGTGTGGTGCATGCAGGTATCACACATCCATGCATACACTGTAGCCCTGGCAGGTGCTATGTGCTGGGATGTTGATCGACACAGTGCTGTATGTGTACACACACCGCTATCCCATGCACATGGATATCTGCCTGAACTGATGTGGGTAACACATATGTGTACATACATTGCCCGCTGCCACCCACATGTCTGCTGCTGCACTACACACCGCCATCCCTCCCTGTGTGAATGTAGTGTTGGCCTCAGCAGAGGTATCCATGTATGGGGACATGGATGTTCACATAGCAGGCCCACTGATGGTATCGTCGATCTGACCATACACATATGATGCACCCTCACACATACAACCCATTCATATTGTTGTTCACAATGGTGACACGGCTATATTGCTATGCCGAGCCATTCACAGACATACATACACAGAGGCATGCACCATCTGTGTCATTGGCCGGACTATTGGTGTGGTTTGGCACCTAACGTGTTTGACTGCAGGTGGCGCAGACCTACTGTGCACATGTCTACATGGTAGGCCTGTTCTATGGTAGGCATCTGTGATGTGCTGTGCACATCTCATACCTGCACATTTGGTTGTTGTCCATCGGTCCACAGGCCAGTGGTGGGACATACAGGATGTTGCTGAACATATGTACATGCGACCCTGTACAACTGTGACGCTTAGCCTCTCAGATGCTCATGTGTCGTGGACCTCAACACCGTACACACACATGTGGTTGTGGGCCGTCCATACCCATCTCCACCTGTGGGTTGCTATCATCCCACACACTCTTTGTATTGTATGTTCAGGCTATGCAGCTATGTGGGGCTTGTGTGCATACAATATGATACTATGTGCCTTTGCACCCATCACAGACATTGTCACACAGGTACACCGCAGCCATACACATCGCAGATTGTTGTCAGCATGTCACATGTGGTACACACCTAACACATCTCCTGTGGGACATGGTAATCTGTATGGGCATGTCCAGTAGTGACATACCACAGCTACCCCTACATGACGGCTATGCAGGACATGTCTGTGTACATCTACTGTGACATATACACAAGCAATGCCCCCTACCTACATCACATGGTACTACCTGTGGAGTATGTGTGTCTGCATCCATGCTATGGCCATAGATGACAATTGTACATCTATATGTGCAACATACCTCAGTGGGGTTGTCATGAGCACATGTTCCATGTGTCAATGCATTGTTTGTGTCTGTTGGGCAGTCATTGTTGTGCATGGTTTACATGGCTGACATAGTGTACTGTGTCTGATTCCAGGTACTTCATTGGGCTACCAGCATTGTACATTTCTACAGCACATTCCAGCCATCATGTAGCCAGCTTAGATGACAGTGGGAGGTGTTCCGCCATGTGCACATATGTCACACGGTACAAGGGTGACTGACACACATTGTCGGACTGGGTTCTGACTGCTGTGGATGTGTGTACCGGTGTTGACAACCATGACTGCACCAGATGGTGTCTTCTGGATGTGTGACATTCACAACAAACACCCACATTCACATAGCAGCACATCGCCCACGACAATTGACATTCCTGCGTGAACACTGTATGCGGTATGTTTGTATGACCACTGCATATATCACTGGTGGCCACCAGCATGGCTGCCTACAACAGCAGTGTGTATCCTGTGCAAACATGGGTTACACCAGTCACACCACACCTGTGCCAGCTGGCCCTGTAGTGGGTGACAGTGCAGTTCCATTCATCATGTAACAGTATACATCGTGGCACCAGTATGTTGCAGACATGTGAACGGCTGTGCTACTCAACATATGCACACATGACACATCACCTGGTACACCGGGTCTGCCTTGCCACCTGCTATTGTGACCACCCTGTGATGACATTGTACGCGCCACATGGACGTGGACATGTGATGGCTCAATGGTGAATTAACCGTCCAGGTGTGTGTCTAGCCAGGTGTCCAGTAGCCACTGGTCTGCATGCAGGGATAGCCTACATTGGCCTACTCTGTCACTGGGACTGTTGACTATGGTCATACTGTTGTTATGCAGGCATGTGCTGTTTGTCCAGTCTGATAGTCGTGTTGAACCACACTACCGTGGCACACATGACGGTGTGGACATCTGGCTAAGGTGTGCAGCCCACATGTACATCTTCTCATGCTATGCTGCCTGTGCAGTGGTGTCACATGTCTGTCTCTGGCAGGGCTGTCACAGGTAGGCACAGCATGCAGTGATGTGTGACAATGCTTACACCCTCCACTGTGCTGTACACTCAGCACTGCACACACAGTACAGCACACATGTCATTTATCTACGTGCCTGGGACCTGCCTCCATGCCCTACACGGCACACCTGCCAGTCCACATTGTACACAGATCATACCTCCCAGTCACATACCTGGACTGCAACACACACAGGTGGGTGGTTCCCACACCACACCGTGATTTACACACATACTGTATTTTCCCATGACACATTGCATCATAGGTAGTCCATGTTCAGATACCCATGTTTGTGGCCACTACGCACATTGTGACACGCGACAGTGCAGACACTGTACACCACAGGTTACATGCCAGTCGGGTTGGCATGCTGTACATTGCACCTGGGACAGTTGCTACTGCTATGTATTGCCAGCAACACGACCTTCCCTAGTATGGACTCCCACGCACTCCACACATGCTTGGCCATGCAGTACGCATAGCTGGGTGACACATTACACCGACACATACCACACCTACACTACCCTCAGCATGCACCATACCTCCATGTGTCTGTATGCTAGGCCTACATACCTCTGTTTGCTGAACATCCATGCTTACCATCCCTGCTAGCCACACCCTAAGCACACAACCATAGCAGCATGCATGGTACATACACACTACAGCCAGTATTACTGACATCCACTGACAGAGGTAGTTGAGGGCATGGCACCCCGTCCGATGGACAGTCTATGTGCCTATGCCAACAGTGATCACAGTGCACTTCTGCTACATTTACACACTGGTAGGGACCATGCTATTCCACACTGAGACATGGTGGTGCTGGCCTTTTCACAGACGCCACAGTGGTATTCCTGTTCCATGCACACGTGCTGTATGGGCACATGTGCAGGCTGTTGCACGGTAGTTTTGTTCACCTGTGTGTTGTGTGTCACTTGACAGTCATGGTGTGTCCTGCTGGTGCATGACATACTCCACAGCTAGCTACCTACACATGACTGCCAGACATTGCAGTGTGGGCCCTCACGCAGTGTGGTGGTATGTCTCTGCTGTTTGACTACATCCACATTCAATGCAGCATACCACGGTCATGCAGGCATTGATGACACAGATGTTGCTGGCATCCTGCCTGCCAATGGGGTACCTACCAACAATACACACTCTCACTCACTACAGGGTTCCAATCCTTGGCTGGACATTGTATTAACCCTGTGGACACATACATAGTACTGGCATGCACATGTTATGTCTGGGAACACAGTCCCAATGTCACCTCCGACCGCCCGTGGTTGTTGTATCCCGCCAACCTGGCTGTTACATGTCTCTGCAGCAGCACACGCCAGTGACTGCTAGCCCATTCATGTAATGCGTTGTGCACCCTGACCACCACACTACCACATCTATCACACTACACATGGATGGTACTGCATTGCACGTGATGGGGCTGCATCTCTACACCCATGACTGGGCCATTCAGTATGGCACTGGGCCACATCTTGACATACATGCTTCACACACTCATTGACTACCTGCATGCCTTCCTGGCACCCTTGTTGGGCTTCTGTGCGCCACAGCACACCACATCCCATGCTGGCCACCTGTCATATTATTGCATGGGTGGTTGGGGTGGTACAGAGGGTATCACATCAGACATGATCCGCTCTTTGCCCTTCAGCACCATTCCACTTTATGCTATTGACAGTGTACACATCCAGCATCACATCGTACCCTATGTATCGGTATGTTACGCCATGTGCCTTCTGTACAGTTCACACAGTGGTGCAGGCATATCATGCTGACTACAACATTTCAGGGACGTGTGGCATTGCACGTTCCTCAGACATGTGGCCCCTCATGCTCAGTATTTGCATACATACACTACCTGCTGTCACACAGTACTGTACATGCCTACATATACCACTTCTACATACCTGGCAGCATTCTAGCTCATCCTATCATGTTGCTGACACCCATACAGGTGTCAGTGTGGCAGATATATCATGTAGATATCATTGCATCAGTTACATCACACATAGTGCATACACATCACCTTTGCATACTGACAGTCATGCGGTGTGTATCACATGGATACTGTCCCTATACAGGCATATCACGTTGTACATGGTTGATGTACACACACATGGCCCACATGGTGCTGTGGTTGCCATATTACACCATAGCGTGGGTACACATGTGCAGGACTACACATTTCTGGACCGTATGTCTAGCTGATACCTTGGGTGCCCTTGTACCTGTGCCATACACACATGTACACGAAGGCCGTGTTACAATAACACATGTGTGGTGTACCTTACACAATGGATACAACGTTACATGTCTCAGTATAGTCATGCTGTGCTCTCTACCCAGCTCAGACAGTTTACATATGCAAATGACAGTCATGTAACACATCTGTGCTCACCTGCATGCCACTAACACAGGGGTGTAATGTACTCTGCCATGGGCCATGTTCTCCACAGTACTGATGCATGTAGTACTCCTACATGGCGTTTGCTGTGGGCAGGGGGGGAGGAGCAGTCCTGCATGTGTGCACACATGCCACATTGCTCAGCCCGGCGTCTGTGTGACATCCACAGACTGGACACACACCATGCTGTGGGACATAGGTCCTGTGCACATCCCACAGGGGCACACTGTGTCACTAGTCATGTGATAGCTGCCTTGCTGGTAGGGTGACACAGACCCATGGTACCACCACAGCGGACGCACTGTATAGACATGACAGTTGACATCCAGTTCTGCCGTTCAGTGGACACTACCATGGGGGGGGGTGTCAGTACTGTGTACATTGCACATGTGTTTACACACGGCCCTGCTGGACATCATTGTGCAACACATTGCACCTGCTATGGAACGCTTTGGACATGGTCACTTGCTGTTACCTCCATTTCGGTACCTATTCTGCTACTACATTGTCCCATATGTGCAGGCCATACATATCTTGTGTATGTATATAACATTAGCCCATCGCTCCATCATGCATGCTATGCCTGTGATACTGTCTATGATTTGTGAACATATCCATCATGCCAGCTTTGCATTACACATAATTGACATAGTCGCCTTACTGCGTGGGATAGGTGCACGTCGCGCCATTCCGTGATGACATCGACGGTATATGCCCATGCACATGTGTGCTGTGACACTATACATAAATGTCCTATCCCCTGCTGTGGCACTTCAGTGTTGGATATCCACTGCCAGCATCGGCGTGGGTGGTGGCATTGTTCTGTGTTTGCAACCCCTATGGCAGACCTGGGGTAGGGTTACCACCTGTGCCACTTTGCAAGGGACAGTCCCTCCTTGGGCAGTTGTGTCCTGACAAAATTTATCACAAATGGCAAATGTCCTGAGATTGTGGGACATCACTATATCCCATTCTTATGTAAGAGTTGCATAACATACTTATTTATGTATGTACATTCCTAACTGTTACAAGACACACAATAAGCAACTGAACTGCTACAAGACTACACTTTTCTTTATGCAAAGAGTAGAGTTCTAACCTTTGTACTGACCATGGGTATGTGTCCACCTGTAACATCTGAAGTGTGTCCCGGCGATTTCCCACTTTGGCCTTTTGAAAGGGTGGCAAGCCGCCCTGGGGTTATCCCGGTGTTTACATGTTGTCCCACTGCTGTGCACACGTTGTCCACAGTTGTTGGTATGCTGCGCGCTTTAGCATTACATATCCAACCTTCCTCTCTGCCTGATGGACAGGTATCTTTACCTACACACACTGTTCACATACTGTACAGATTTCCATACGATCGTGCGTTACACACCAGTACATGTCGCGGGTTCGACATACCTTTCCGCCTTTTGTTCTGAGTTTGTCTCTATTCCCTTGTTTCTCTTTCTCTAGTTTGTATGAGTTCGCATGAACATACGGTTTGAATATCCAGGGAGTCTTCCTTATATTAATTAGGCCGCCTGAGGCATGTGGGCTAATCAGGCCAATAGCTGATCCTCGGTGTGTACTTATGAGCATATCAGCGGTGATCCCCCTTCCTTTCGTTAGTTACGCGGCGTCGGCACTAGGCCATGGTTCTTTCCTCGTGTGGCCGTTGGTTATTTGCAATACCTTCGCGGAGGATGGTATGTATTGTATCATGTTTGTGTGACTGCATCCGCTATGTGTGGTGTCGGGTACATTTCGCTGTGGTGTTAGCCGTGGATTGTGTGTGTTGGGTATGGTATTGTGTTCGACATGTGGGTCCCCGTGGTCCTGGCGGCGCCTGTCGATGGCGCTTGTGCATTCAAATGTGTTACATGGCTGTTATTTTCCTGTACATAGCTTAATGCATGGATGCATGAGCCGCTGCTAGTGTTTCCCAGGAGCTTGTTGTGGGTATGCCGCTGTCATTCACTGCCTGTATGTGTTTGCTACGGTTTTAGCTGTTATCCCTTTGATATGTGCAATGGGGTATATCTGCGGATGTGGGTGACGGTTACTTGGTGAGTGTCTTGCATTTTTACATACCAGATATGCTTGTGTGTGTGCTCCCTCCCCGCTTGGGGGGCCGCGGGGTACCTGTCTGTTGTTCCGGGGATGTTTGTTTTGTTGATGTCGCCTGCTGTCGGTATCGCCTGCATGTGTGCTTCCTGCACGTATTCCTCCTTCACATCGGTTATATATCTGCGGATGTTCGTCCGCGCCTACCATCCATTGGCATTTTGTCGCTGATAGTTACGTGATTGTGGTCCTATACTTGGGGCGGACTGTATGCTACCGTAGCCTCCTATTCGTGGTGCCGCTTGCTTACGCCACGGTCGTGGAACACACCGCTGCATTTACCGGACCGTAAGTGTTCACGATCGGTGCCGGATGGCACATTTGTATTTTCGCCAGACATGCCTGATGCTGTGTAACGCTGCCGACGGACCGTGTGGAGTCTACGTTATGGCCGCCATACCTACGGTCGTGGTTTGTACATGCCCTTTGCATCTCCTGTTTGCTATGGCCCTGTGGTACACTTTGGGACATTTCGCTTTGCATCATTTTACGCCGCCACGCATAGCCACTGAGGAGATGTCAGTACTACTTTGTGGGTACTGCTGTACATACGCCTATGGTTCCTGTACTGTATGCCTACGCCTGTTATTACACTCCGCCTGTGACATGTCACCTTCATACACAGTTTACACTGGCACACACATTGGCTAACACACACACAGCGGAACACACGACAACCTCACCTCACACATACACATATTGCCGCCATGGCTGTCAACCTTCTATTTCCGGAGTGGGGAACACACACAGTAGTAATGTGAAACACATGGGCATAATGTGGAACACATAGTAATGGCATAGTGACAACTTCAGCTAAGTAGGTCATAGGTTGATTATGATATGCTGATTTACTTACAGTGAAGAACCTTTACTAACTTACTATGAGTACATTCTATTTACCAGGATGTCATTTATATACATTCCTAACAATGGATGTTTGAGAGACATTTTCAATGTGGAACTTGGAGGAACTGCGAGGAACATGAACTGTTTTACACCCCAAATGAGGTCGTTCCTCATAATGTCGCATACACTTCACTGGTATGCTTTCCGCTTCGCACCCGACGGTTGAACACAATACCTATCGTTGGCGCGTGGCGGCGTGTATCTCTCCGCACTCATGTCCTATGGATATGACACGCACATATGTAGGGTTGCCACCTTTTCAAATGGCCAAAGTGGGACATTTTTAGTAGAAACGTCAGATTTTGCATGCCAACACATACCCACGGCCAGTACAAAGGACAGCGATTCACTTTTTGACGGAATACAAAGCTGTAGCATTACAGTTGCTTATTCTGTTTATTATCATATTTAGATGTTTCTTCTACAAAATAACTGTTTTCTGCAACTAATAAAGTAATTATGGGAAATGGTTTTGTCCTACAATCTCAGGACATTTGCCATTTTGTCAATGTTTTGCAGGACACAACTGCCCAAAGGTGGACTGTCCCTCTAACGATGGGACAGGTGGTGACCCTACACATATCCGTTACTGTACCGTGGACCGGTGACCATCCCGACACGCGGATATGTATTGATGCAGGTTAACATTTCCATGGCTGGCGTTACCTGCCCTGCCCACCCTCCAGGATGATCGGGTTGTCGGTCACTATGTTTAATATGTGGTGATTTCGCGTCTTACTTATCTGTGAACTTGCATCCCTGGGTTCCATATTACCCTGTTGTACTTTCTATCTGTGTATGCGTACATATATTTCTACATGTGTACTGATATGTATTTCAGATCTGTGTATGCACATGGGTACATGTGTCGTCGACTTGCGGCGATAGTGGCAGCATATGGCTACGCCGTGTGCTGTTGAAACCGGCGTCGCGTTGAGGTGTTGGCGTTCCATGCTCTGCTGGCTATTGGGTGTGCAGTGTTTGGCGGTGCCTTTGTTGGAGTCACATACGCCCGCACATACGGTACACATTACGGGCGGACATGTTTGTGTGGCGTCCATTTTACTGTGTGTGCAGGTCAGGAGGTGTCAGTCCATGGGGCCTACACTGTCAAAGTATGTGCTATGCGTTCCCTCTTTGCCAGGGCTAAGGCATATTGGGTGCGCCTCTGTCTACCTACTGGGGCTGGCTCAGTGTGTCCGTGGCGCTGACGCCCTGTGCCAGTGGCTGACCTGGCAGTTGTGGCGGGACAAGTGGCCCTCCGGCATTATGTCCCTGCAGCAGCTGTTTCCGCAGAATCATATTGTGTAGCATACAACATACTATGAATATGTGGGCACTTGTGCCTGGAGAGTACTGCAAGGCTCCACCGGATGTATCCAAGCACCGGAACCGTGATTTCAAGATCCCAACACCGCTCTATGATTATTCTCGTTTGTGCGCAGCCTCATTATGGCGTTCTTGCATGTGTGTGTGTGCATTTCTGATGGGTGTCATCAACCATGGCTCCAGTGCGTAGCCAGCATCCCCCACAAGGTGACCTTGTGTGATGTCCCCCCTGGCGAATACCTGATACAGCTGTGAGGCATGCCAGATATGGGAGTCGGTAGCTTCCAGGGCTGCCAGCACACACATCCATGATAATGCCCCGCGATTGCACACGACCTGGCAATTGATGGAGGGGTATCCCTTGCGGTTTATGTAGCGTCTACCCTGCTCCCAGGTGGTGACTTGATTTCTATGTGCTGCATAGTCTATCGCACCCAGGACCTCCGGGTATTGTGCCACACGGTGGAAGCGGGGCATATTGCTAGCCAACTCCTCCTGAGATGTGGGGAACTTTATGTGCTCATGGGCATGTGGTAACATGGCATCCAGGAACTGGTGTAGTACCCTGGATGCTGATGCCTGTGAGATGCCCATTATGTCCCCGGTGGGCCTTTGAAAGGTACCTGTAGCCAGTATTCGCAAGCTCACACATACCTTTGTGTCCACTGGGATGGGCTCCCCTCTGTTGTCTCTCTTGTTCTCAGGCGGCCGCACAGCTCCACTATTTGCTGTAACGTGTCCCTGTCCACCCTGTAGCTTCTACTATCTCCAGGTCTCGGCCTGGTAGGTCACCTTGGTCTGAACACTCTCCTTCTCCTGTGAGGAGGTATTTTGGAACCCCCCGAATTTTCTCCCCAACCTATGATCACGCCCCGGGGGAAGCTATAATGAAAAGTTTTTTAACCCCATTTTGGGGAAAGGGGGTTTAATTTTTTTATGTTTTGTGTAACCCTATTATTGGGTGTTCCCCTTTTTTCCTGGTTTTTTCCGTGGGTTTTACGCTTGAGCTGAACTACCCTTATTTAAATTTAAGTTTCATTCCTTCACCTGGCATTTAAATTTTATTGAGGCCTGGCTTGTGTTTTTCTCAGCCCGTTATTACCCCTTGTACTTGGCTTGGGTATTTTCCCCTTTTTCATTTCTCTCATCCCCCTAATTTTCTCTAAGCCCCCTTTCCCCTTTTGCAGGAGTTGGCAACTTTACCCCTTCCCCGATTGAAATTGGGGCAATTTTGGACCCCCCCCCCCCCCCCCCCCCCCCCCCCCCCCCCCCCCCCCCCCCCCCCCCCCCCCCCCCCCCCCCCCCCCCCCCCCCCCCCCCCCCCCCCCCCCCCCCCCCCCCCCCCCCCCCCCCCCCCCCCCCCCCCCCCCCCCCCCCCCCCCCCCCCCCCCCCCCCCCCCCCCCCCCCCCCCCCCCCCCCCCCCCCCCCCCCCCCCCCCCCCCCCCCCCCCCCCCCCCCCCCCCTTTTTTTTTTTTTTTTTTTTTTTTTTTTTTTTTTTTTTTTTTTTTTTTTTTTTTTTTTTTTTTTTTTTTTTTTTTTTTTTTTTTTTTTTTTTTTTTTTTTTTTTTTTTTTTTTTTTTTTTTTTTTTTTTTTTTTTTTTTTTTTTTTTTTTTTTTTTTTTTTTTTTTTTTTTTTTTTTTTTTTTTTTTTTTTATTTTTTTTGTTTGTTTTTTTTTTGTTTTTTTAGTTTTTTTTTTTTTTTTATTTTCTTTTTCCTTTTTTTTTTTTTTTTTTTTTATTTTTTTTTTTTTTTAAATTTTTTTTATTTTTTTTTTTTTTTTTTTTTTTTTTTTTTTTTTTTTTTTTTTTTTTTTTTTTCTGAATCCTACACAAATGCACTTTATAAGCACTTACACAAGTGCATGGGGATTCCCCTCTATCCCCCAAAAAAAAGGGGCCCCCCAAAAAAAACCAAAAAAAAATGCTAAAATTTCCCCTTTTTTCCAAAAAAAAGGAAAAAAAAGCCATTTTTTTTTTTTCGGCACATAGTGCATGAATTGATATAGAGGCTAGAGGGAAATCAGGAATTCTAATGTTAATAACTCTCTGGCCAGGCATGTTAAAGACACTGATATTAAACATTATTTTAACTTTAAAGTTATTGAGATGGTAAATGAAAATGGTAAACTTGGTGATATTATTAACTATACGGAAAGCCGTGAATTGTTTTGGATATTACATCTGCAAGCTGATAAAGCTTTTGGATTAAATGACAAGGTTTCTTTAAACTCTAAATTGAAGAATGGCAGGTTTTAATTGTTTCTTATGATGTGTTTGTGAACTGCATATTTTATTGGCTGCTTCTTTTTTAAATCTGTATTTAACAACTAAATTGTGTAATTCAACATGGTCTGAAGAAGTTTTTACGAAAGCGCTTACCACTTTTATTTATTAAAGTGTTTACAAGTACCTTCCAGCCTTTGGCACAGTTTTTTATTAATATTTTGTTTTATGTGCTTCTGACTCTTGTTTGGTGGTTTTGCTCTTTTTAGATTCATACTTCTGTTATATACTAATGGAGTAGGGAAGGGGACATCTCCGACCATAAGCTAATCACCCTAGACATCCACATCCTGTCGACACTCCCCCATTAGGGAAACCACCTTAAAAAATTTCTCTAAAGCCAACTTCATGCTTCTTAAGACAGAAGTGGCAAACTTCACTACCCCCATCCAGATGGACAATAGAGGTATGACTGCTGAATCCTACACAAATGCACTTTATAAGCACTTACACAAGTGCATGGATCGTGCTATCCCTAACAGCACCAAGATGCTATCCTCCAAAAAAAGGAAGCCATTTTGGTGATCGCCTGCCACAAACAAACTCTACAACAGAAGAAAGAAACTGCTGCAAAAAAGAGTAAAATTCGATGACTGAAGGAACTCCCTGGTCAGCCTCAGTAAGAAGTTGAAATCCCTCATAAAATCCTCAAAAGCTAGTTACAAAAACAAAATCGCCACTGTTTCTAAAGACAACTACAAAGCATTCTCTAGCTATGTCAAGAATCTCAATGGCAACACTCAGATCTGCTGTGAGTTACAGCACAACGGCACTAAGTATACAGAACCAACTGATATTGCCAACATCTTGGCAAATAGGTTCAGTGCTAACTTTACCCCCCTGTCACCCCCTACAGGGCCCATCTCTGTACCGGAAGAATGCAAAGTTCCTGTAATCACAGCTGCACAGGTAAACACCACACTCTCCAAAGCCAAGAACACAGCATCCATGGGACCTAAAAACATCCCAGGCTGTGTTCTACACGAACTACAGAACGAACTGGCACCCCACCTAAGTGCCATGTTCAGTCATAGCCTCACTTCAAACTTTGTGCCCACTGAATGATGCACAGTGACAGTTATTCCACTCCACAAAGGGGGATCCACCACGGATCCTGGGAACTACTGCCCCATTAGCCTGATGAGCCTGGTCTGCAAGGCCATGGAATGTATCATCATGGAACTTATAAACAAAGACATTCATAATCTCCAAACTCTGGACCCCACCCAGTTTGGGTTTATAAAAGGCAGATCATGTCTCCTAAACCTGATAAACTTTTTTTAAGCAGTCACCAAAGTCATATATGAGGGTAAGGTGGTTCACACAGCCTATCTAGATCTCACCAAGGCTTTCAATGTCACCCCCCACTCTGCAATTATAGATAAAGTCACTAAACTAGGTATAAATCCTTATGTCACAAGATGGGTTGCCAGCTGGCTCACTGACAGAACCCACAATGTGAAAGTAGCAGACTCCAAATCTGATTTCAAACCAGTGACAAGTGAAGTACCACAGGGTTCAGTCCTGGGTCCTCTCCTGTTTGGTATCTACTTCTCTGAAGTACAGTCTAACACAGAAGGTCTTTGGCTAATGAAGTTCACAGATGACTGCAAACTAGGAGCCATAATCGAAACTCCTAATGATGTGGACATCCTACAAAAGGGCCTCACTGAGACAGATGCCTGGTGTCAAAGTCATGGCCTCAAGTCAATGCCAAAAAGTGCATTGTCATCCCCTTTTGGTAAAAACTCTGTACCCATGAACTATCACATAGGCGGTAGTCTACTTAACACCGGAATTGTAATATGAGACCTTGGGACACAGGTGGACAGTAGTCTCTCCTTTAATAATCACATCACCACAGTAGTCAGAAAATCCTTCTACATGGCACACCTCATCACAAAAGGTTTCTCATCCAGGAAAAAAATAGGTCATTGTTCCCCTCTACTCATCACTCATTAGACCCATTATAGAGTACAATGCCCCTTTTGGTATGTACCTCACAAGACATCCACAACAACTGGAAAGGCAGCAGAAATACCTCACAAAGAAAATTACCGGCTTCAAACAGATGCTCTACACAGACCGTCTCAAAAAACTCCAGCTTTACTCCGTTGCATATCGCCTACTCAGAGACACTCTTTGTCTAACATACAAAGCTATGTCAAACCCAGAGCTGTTGGACATGCTCCACTGAAAGAAATCCTAATCCCTCTGAGCTATATGCTCTAGAGACCTAAACCTTGTCACCACAATAAACAGAAGATGCTGGAGAGATAGATTCCTGTCCCGGAGACTTACCATACTCTGGAACAAACTATATATATCAAACAAAGCTCTTCATTAGCACTATTCAAGAAAAATCTTGATGATTGGATGGGAAATAGAAAATTCACCCCGGGGATCACTTCTGTGGCTCTGCTCGACAGTGGCACAGGAAGATAATTTTCTTGGGTGGTGAAAGCCAGGGTACCTTTTTGGCTAGGCTTATATAGGCCCCAGGGTCAATAGCCTAGAACCTACCTATGAACCTATGAACCTATGAACCTATAGTAAGGAGTAAGAACAAAAAATAAAGCTAAAAGCATTGCTTCTGCAGCAGTAGCCATATTATGGAAGAGACACAAAGTGTTCGTGGAAATAAGGTATGACAGTACATGTCACAGAATATTATGTAACACGAGTTTGCTATATTCATTCCTGACAGTCCTGTTCACAACTAGATGAAAGTGAAATGATAAAGTAGATGAGGTTAGGAAATCTTAGTTTAGAAAAGTAACACTGGGAAGGTTGCAAGAAGCTACAGATGCTATTTTGACTTTACTGGTAGTTGAAATAACTGCATATGTTTTGAGGGAAACGTGAACAATTTATGCACTGGTGGTACACAATAATAGCTTACTATAATACCTGCAGAGGAGGAAATTTGCCAGACAAACTGAAATTCTCTGACTTGGCAAAAAACTCATTATATTTATATACTCATTTTGGTTCCTTAGTCCCTGGCAGTATTTGGTTTGTTTTGTGGTTTGATTTTTATATTTTACATTCCTGAATGGTTGCTAGCCATTGCTGTGTTTTTTGGACTTATTTTTGTCCCTCTTCTACTATGTCTGTCCAGGATTATATGGAAATACTCAATGATAATTCAGCATTGGTTGGAAATCTAGCATCGAGCAACTAAGCCAAGTTGTTACACAGGTTAGGACACTTGACAATACCTGTGTAACTAATAATCTCGGTTTGGTGAATACTGGATAAAGGGAACTTGGTGTTATGATCCCTTCCCCTTGTTTGTCAACAAAAAGTTTTATTTCATTGCAAACAGATGTTTCTTATGTTTCCAAAGTACAATAATGCTTAGACACTATACAAGTGCATTATGACAGCGATCACATCAAGTCCCTGAATGGCCAATTTTTTATCTTTAGACCAACAAATTCAAGAACTGCACAGAGTTTTTTTATAAATTTAAGTCCCTGCAAATCAATAATTATTTTTTAACAGAGAGTATATGGAGTACCTAAGGGCCTACGGCTATGGACGTTTCTGCAAGGTATGAAGATAATACACCTCTGCATTCAGACCTTTTGGAATTATTTAATCTTACAAGCCCTGAATTAGCTAAGTTAATTGTTCAAAACAATGAGCGGAAGATGGCTGCCTTAAAGCACTTCAGAATAGCTGCCTTTTCTTTTGCTTGTGGCAAACCATTTGCACTTCCTTTCACTGACTGTCAAAACAGGTCAAGATTTTTTACACAGTGCCTTTTGAAAGATATTTTAGCCAGTAGTGGAATGGTGACTGTATTTAGTTTTTCTACTTTTTGGCGCTGTTTTTTGTTATGAGTGCTGCAGTCATGATTTAGACACCCTTTTGTAGTTTTCTTGATTAAATTAACTAAAATCAAGGTAAAAAAGGTATCTGTTGACATAATTCTTAAAAGCAGCATGAGTAGGTTAGTTGCATAGCTATTTGGGAATCAGGTTCCATAAAAAAGGTCCCTGATAACTAAAAGAGTGAAGGCCAGAAGTATTAAGGTGATAAGAAAGTACCTGAAGCAATCCCAGGGAACTGGAATGTAATGTCTGACTTGGGACATAAGGATAAAGAGATATCCCAAATAGGGATGGCTCAAATTATGACGGACAATGTAAACTAAAACTGAGATTTTAAAAATAATAAGTTGTCAATGGAGTTTCATGTAACATTAGGTAAATATGATAGTAAGTGAGAATGTGGGCAGCAGGGTTTTGAACACGTTGAAGATGAAACAACTCAGTTTCAGGAAGACCACTATGTAAAGCATTGCAGTCATCTAACCATGATGAAACAGATGCATGGAATACAGCTGGAAGATCAACAGAATAAGATGTCTGATACAGCTGATGTTCCAGAAACAGAAACAGGAGGACTTGATGACAGCTGAAATGTGGTCATTAAGTGTTTGTCTGTCATAAAGGATCACAATGAGATCACGCACCTTAGATACAAAAGCAAGTTTATGTCCCAGATAATAGATGTCAGATGACAAAACTGGAAAGGAGGAGTCCCTCAAGGTGGCATGTACCATCAAAGTCTCCGTCTTGGAGGTATTGAACTTTAGCCTATTACTTGCTATCTAGTCATGGATGAGTTCTAAATCATTTAAAAGAGAGGTTACCGCTTGCATAGAATCATGAGGGAATGAGAGGTAAAGGTTATCAGCATAACAGTGATACTGTAGAAATCTTGGATATGTCTCACAGTGACCGTAAGAAGGTGAACAATAATGGCCCAAGAATAGAATGATCAACAACAGTGATGTACCTCACAAGTAAAAGGGTAGGCAGATGAGGAGTTACCCAGAAACCACTCTCTGAGTATAACTTATTAAACAGGTGCAAAACCAGTTAAGAACTGTACTAGAAAGACCACATTAATATTCCAGTCTGCCCATAAGAATAGCAAGGTCTGCCAAATCAAATACTGACGAGAGATCAAGGAGGACCAAGACAGAAGAAAAACACTGATCTTTTATACCTAAGTGATCATTAAACACTCTGAGTGCATCCTCAGTACTACGCTGATCCCTAAAACCAGGACTGCATGGCTCAAGGGGCCGGAAGAAAATCAAAGAATTCTTGTAAAAGACAGAGAGAGAGAGAGAGAGAGAGAGAGCGAGAGAGAGAAGGCAATCAAAAGAAGAGCAACGTCCAAAAGTGTATTCGAATGCAGAAAAGGAGAGTTTTAATATTAGAAAATAAAAGGGAGAAGCAATGGATAACAGCCACACCACCCACAATATCAGTGGGTTTAAAAAATTAAAAGCTAGAATATCCAGTAGGAATGAGTGTGGAAAGGTTTGGACCACAATTTGAATCCAACCGTGTTTCAGTAATTAAAGAAATGTTGTTGGCATTGAAATTATCAAGTAAGGGAGCTTTCTTATTGAAAACAGAATGAACATAACAGCATAAGACTTAAATATTCTTGGACTGCAGAAGACAAGAGCCAAGCTGGTCAACTTGTGTAGTAGAAATTACATGTAAGATAGTAGACCTGTTGTCAAGTGTCTTCCTAATCAAAGTACACCTCCTAATAAGGACAGGAATTGCATGAAGACCAGATAAGCTGGACAGCCTAAGAGAGCACTGGCAATAACTAACCCAGTGCTTTTAGTAATACTAAAAGTAGAGCATTACTCTATGGCCAAAGAAGAAAGTTTGGAAGTAATAAATGGAGATTGAGACAATAGCTCATCCCTATAGTATGAAAAAGATATGTTAATCTCGAAAAAGCAGTAAAGCAACTAGTAGAAATTAGTACAATGTAGCTATAAATAAGTAAGTCAGATAATAAAATAAAACAGTAAATACAAAAAAATGATTAAATGTACTCAGAACATTCCAATAAAAGCAAATTATACAGCAGAAGAAAATAAAATAAAAATCAAAGTAATGAACAGTGAATTTGTGATACACATAATCAGCTACAAAAATTTAAAAAAAGGTAATCACAACAATATCATAAAAAACAAACAACCCTCCCGAAAAAAATGAAGGTCAATAAAGAAAATCAATATGAGTAAGTAAATCTGTTGTATAAAATAAATAAGTTTTTGTAAGCTCAAAAAGTAACTATGATAAAGCAGTCTATTGTTCCCAATAAGCAAACAAGGTTTGAAGTAGAGATACAAATAGCAACTCTCTGCTCACTTATTATTTCAGTTGGTTACTTAAAAAGACAAAAGTCATTCTATCAGTATCCATGGAAAACACAGGACGCTGTCAGTTTTACGTTTCTAGTAAAATCAGTTTAAAAATTAAATCCAATTAGTCAAGACACCCAGTGTCTCCATACAGCCACAGCAAGGAAACTCACAACAGCCAAGAAATGCCAGTGGCAGTTCAATGATGAAAACAAAAAAAAAACCCCACATAATCCAGTCTACTCAGTTGAGACTCAAATAGCCACCCCAAGGCTACAGTAAGCCACAGGACCATGACTGGTTAAATCCAGAGCACAAGTCTGCAAAAATTAAAGTGTCACTAGTTGTACTAGCATGACTCCTCCTTGTACCCATAAGTCAATGCTAATGCACTGACAGCCAAGTCCTAATACAATTGCCTCGCTAGCAGCCAAAATCAGGAAGAAGAGCTCAATGAGCCAGGATAAAAGCTGATGCCTGACATGTACAGTAAGCAGAATCCCAACAGCTGTCAGTCACTGATCATGGATTGGAAGTCCCCAACACCACAGGAATCCAAGCACCAATAAGGAGAACAGCCTTAAAATCCTGGAGAAACTCCTGAAGAGTGTAGAAGCCAGCCAAAACTCTGGGGAAATCCTCCTAAAATCTCCTATGTCTTATGAAGCAATTAGTAATACTCTGTTTTGATCATTATTTCTCTCTCTCTCTCTCTATATATATATATATATATATATATATATATATATATATATATATATATATATATATATATATGTCACTTCTTGAACCTCAGCAAGTCATTGCTTCAGCCATTTAAACCTTGTCCAAGCCATGACCATTTTTAGTGAAAAAAAGAATGAACTCCAATTATGCTGAAACTAACTATCTTTTGACAAACAGACAAAATGTAAAATAACATACAAGAAATGGCCATACTAATCAAACCCACTAAGGGAGTAACAGAGCAGCTTCCTACATTGCTTATGGCCCAATCTGAAATGACACATTTGGAAGAGTGTAAGCCAAAAAGAAGAGGACTGAACAGCCAAAGCCAGGTCTCACCCCTTATAAATGTGAAACGTGGGTCCTGCACACCACATACATACAACAATTGAGTGGTACAACAGATGCTATTTCCCCCATCTCACATTAATCATATGCGTTAACCCTAACCTTCCCCTAACCCTAACATTAACTCTACACATTATGTTACTAAAAACACATTCCCTAACAGTATCACTACCAAGACTACACCTAATCTCAGTTTTGTAGCTGGGGTTATTGATAGGCTTTTTCTAGAAGGCCCACTAGGCAGTAACAGAGCAGCATTCTGTATTGCTTATGGCCCAGTCTGAAATGACACATTTGGAAGAGTGTAAGCCAAAAAGAGGAGGACTGAACAGCCAAAGCCAGGTCTTACCCCTTATAAATGTGGAACGTGGGACCTGAACACCACATAGGTGCTCCAGTTGAGTGGTACAGCAGTTGCTATGTTCCTCTTCCCAAGTTAATCAAATGTGCTAACCCTAACCTTCTCCTGACCCTAAAATTAACCCTACACATTACGTTACTAAAAACACATTCCCTAACAGTATCATTACCAAGACTACACTTAATCTTAGTTTTATAGATGGGGTTACTGACAGGCTTTTTGTAGAGGGAGAGAAATATTCAATGTTTTGTAACTGACTCTTATGAGTCATTTTCTCTTTTTCTACCATTTGTGATTCTCTGTTTTGAGTTTTCTACCATATATATATATATATATATATATATATATATATATATATATATATACACACACACACTCACACACACATATATATAAATATATATATATATATATATATATATATATATATATATATATATATATAGGTTCACTACATAATCTCAAAATTTTAAAATACTGAATTTCAAAATCTCGAGACTATATAGCCGAAACCTCTAAATACCGAAAGACTAGAAGCGCAAAATTCGAAATCCCGAACGTACAACACACATACAGCACACACATACACATACACACAAGTTCCCCCCACAAACATATCATCCTACACTACAGATGAGCTCCCCTGCACCCCCCACTTAAATATACTAACTCCAAGATTGCACAAACAGAAACACAAGGGAAATTCACACCCACATATTTTACAGTCCTTCACACATACACACACACACATCACAGTCACAACACACACTAAAGCCCCTAACCAACACACTTACACATAGATACTTACCTGAATTCCACCTATCCATCCGCAAACTGCAACACCAGAAGTGCTACTTCAATATCTCCATACATTAGGATTTTGAATTTCACGCTTCTGGTCTTTCAGTATTTAGGGGTTTCGGCTATATAATCTTGAGATTTTGAAATTCGGTATTTCAAAATTTCGAGATTATGTAGTGGACCCATCTTCTTCTTCTTCTTTCGGCTGATCCCATTAGGGGTCACCAGAGCGGATCAACTGTTTCCATTTCTTCCTATCCTCTGCATCTTGCTCTGTCACTCCAACCACCTGCATGTCCTCTCTCATCACATCCATAAACCTTATCTTAGGCCTTCCTCTTTTCCTGTTACCTAGCAGCTTCATCCTTAGCATCTTTTCCCCATTATACTCTGCATCCCTCTTCAGCACATGTCCAAACCAACATAATCTTGCCTCTCTGGCTTTGTCTCCAAATCTTCCAACCTGGGCTGACCCTCTAATACACTTATCCCTAATCCTGTCCATCCTCGTCACACCCAGTGCAAATCTTAACATCTTCAGCTCTGCCACATCAGGCTCTGACTCCTGCCTTTTTATCAATGCCACTGTCTCCAACCCATATAACATAGCTGGTCTCACTACCCTCTTGTAGACCTTCTCTTTCACTCTTACTGGTACTCGACTGTCACAAATCACTCCTGACACTTTTCTCCACCCACTACATCTTGCCTGTACTCACTTCTTCACCTCTCTTCCACACTCTCCATTACTCTGAACTGTTGATCCAAAGTATTTAAACTCATCCTCCTTCGACAACTCTACTCCCTGCATCCTCACCATTCCTCTATCCTCCCTCTCATTCACACACACATATTCTGTTTTAGTCCTGCTGACCTTCATTCCTCTTCTCTCTAGAGCATATCTTCACCTCTCTAGGGTCTCCTCCACCTGTTCCCTACTCTCACTACAGATCGCAATGTCATCTGCAAACATCATAGTCCACAGGGACTCCTGTCTGATCTCGTCTGTCAACCTGTCCATCACCATTACAAATAAGAATAGGCTCAGAGCTGATCCTTGATGTAATCCCACCTCCACCTTAAACACATCCATCACTCCCACTGCAGACCTCACTGCTGTCACACTACCCTCATACATATCCTGTACCACTCTTACATACTTCTCTGACACTCCCGACTTCCTCATACAATACCACAACTCCTCTGTAGGCACCCTGTCATATGCTTTTTCTAAGTCCATAAAGACACAATGCAACTCCTTCTGACCTTCTCTGTACTTCTCCATCAACACTCTCAGAGCAAACATCACATCTGTAGTGCTCTTTCCTGGCATGAAACCATACTGCTGATCACTAATCATCACCTCCCTTCTTAACCTAGCTTCCACTACTCTTTCCCATAACTTCATGCTGTGACTGATCAATTTAATCCTTCTGTAATTACTACAGCTCTGCACATCACCCTTATTCTTAAAAAATCGGTACCAGAACACTTTTTCTCCATTCCTCAGGCATCCTCTCACTTTCCAAGATTTAATTAAACAAACTAGTTAAAAACACCACTGCCATTTCACCTAAACACCTCCATGCTTCCACAGGTATATCATCTTGACCAAGAGCCTTTCCAATCTTCATCCTCTTCATAGCTATCCTTACTTCCTCCTTGCTAATAGTAGACATATATATATATATATATATATATATATATATATATATATATATATATATATATATATATATATTCATACATACATATATATATACATACATATATATATATATATATATATATATATATAAATTACCATTCTTGGACCTCTGAAACCCACCCAGCCAAGCAGTTCATCCCTTCTCCACCTTTGCAAGTCATTGTACCTGTCCCAGCATTACTGAGTAGAGCAGGGGATCCCTGTCAGTGATGCTATGCAGTCACCCAACTCCTCCCAAACGTCATTTTTTTTTCCACTGAGAGACAGGAGATTCCAACTACAACTCTTGCAGGTATAACTCCTACAGCAGGGGTATTTTTGTCTGAACAGGTTGGCGCTCAACCCTGGGCTGTAATACATGCCATTTTTGCATGCATTATGAGATGCATAAGTCTGAGACAGAGGATACTTGGTTGTGAACCACTCCCTGTGTGGTGTGACACCACTATACCCAGCCAATACACTCATATAGGGCTATGACTTATGGAAACAATAGTAGTATAAAGGTTTTGTGTAATAACAGAACTAAAGCACTCACATGCAGTTCCATTTTTCCTCCAGTATCATTCCTTCATTGGGGAAATATATGAAATCCATCTTGCTCTGAAACAGCAGGAAAAAATGTCGTCCCTATTTTTTTTGCAAGTTTTGTTTTTATGCAAACTATGTGTGTGTGTCTGTGTGTGTATATACATATATATATATATATATATATATATATATATATATATATATATATATATATATATTATAGCAGTTTTGGTTAACATGTCGTAAAGGTTATTAATAAATGGTGAATTTCACTCCTGCAGTATTTATGTAGCTAGGTAACATAAATACTGGTGTAATAGTACATCATTTTAGTACTAGTATGTTTTTTTCCTTCAGGAAGATTATGGGCAGATTTTGTATCCAGTGAATGGGATTGTTACTGAAAAGTAAAATTTGGGTAGAAGAGAACCAAGGAAAAATGCAATTGGTCATTGATAGTCTTATAAATATATAAATACCATGTGAAAATTACTGCATTCTTGAATGTGACTGAGGCACACTTGGTGATTAGGCTTGTTCATCAGCTAATCACATATCAGTGCAGCTCACCTTGGCCATTTGAATGCACTGATATCTATAATAATACATAAACATTTGCACAGCAGTGTGATACATGGAACTCAGCGTGGCTGTGCCTCATTATATTTACACATTTCTCATTCAGCCCCAGATATCTAACTCCACCAAGCCATGCTCTTCGACAACAGGCTGTGAGAAATGGTAACTAACTAAAGACATTTATAAAAACAGGAATAATTAGAAACTGGTAGAAAAACACAGCACTTGGTGTAATTCAGTGAGATCTGAATAATAATGGGCGACTTCAACTACCCCACCATTAACTGGGAAAACTACTCATGTACCAACTCCTTAGCTCACCGCTTTCTGGAATTCATAAACTCCAATGCCCTGGATCAACTTATCCACACCCCAACCAGGGGCAACAATATCCTAGACCTAGTCATTTACCAACATGATTGACAGGTGTTCCACACCTGAAGTCAACTCCTCGTTGGTCCGATCCGACCATAAGCTAATCACTCTTGATATTCACATCCCGCCCATACCCCCCCATTAAAGAAACCATGATAAACAAATTTCTCCAAAGCCAACTTCATGCTTGTTAAGACAGAAGTGGTGAACTTCATGACACCCATGCAGATGGACAATACAATTACAACTTGCACTCTATAAGCACTTACACGAGTGCATGGATCGTGCTATCCCAAACAGAATCAAGACGCTGTCCTCTAAAAAAAGGAAGCCAATCTAGTGGTTCCCTGCCATAAACAAAGTGTACAACAGAAGGAAGAAACTGTTGCAAAAGAGACTAAAATCCCATGAGTGGAGGAGCTCCCTGGTCAGCCTCAATAAGAAGCTGAGATCCCTTATAAGATCCTCCAAAGCTAGCTATGAAAACAAAATCACCACTAATTCTAAGGACAACCACAAAGCATTTTGTAGCTATGTCAAGAATCTCGATGGCAACACCCATATCTGCTCTGAGTTATAGCACAACAGAACGAAAATTACAGAACCAACTGATATTGCCAACATCCTGGCAGATAGGTTCAGTACTAACTTTACACCCCCACCCCCAAAGGGCCCATATCTATACCGGAAGAATGCAGAGTTCCTGTAATCACATCTACGCAGGTAAAAGCTGCACTCTCTAAAGCCACAAACACAGCATCCATGGGACTGGACAACCTCCCAGGCTGCGTTTTACATGAACTTCAGAACGAACTGGCTCCCCACTTAAGTACCATGTTCAATAATAGCCTCGCATCAGGCTTTGTGCCCACTGAATGGTGCATAACAACAGTTATCCCACTCCACAAAGGGGGATCCACCACTGTTCCTGGGAACTATCGTCCTATTAGCCTGATGAGCCTGGTCTGCAAGGCCATGGAACGTATCATCATGGAACTCATAAACAAAGACATTGGTAACCTCCAAACTCTGGATCCCACCCAGTTCAGGTTTGTGAAAGGCAGATCATGCCTCCTGAACCTGATTGACTTCTTTGAGGCAGTCACCAAAGTCGTAGATGAGGGTAAGGTGGTTCACACAGCCTGTCTTGACTTCGCCAAGGCTTTTGATACCATCCCCCATTCTGGAATTATAGCTAAACTCACTAAACTAGGTATAAATCCCTATGTCACAGGATGGGTTGCCAAGTGGCTCACTGACAGAACCCACACTGTAAAAGTTGTAGACTCCAAATCTGACCTCAAAGCAGTGACAAGTGGAGTACCACAGGGTTCCGTCCTAGGACCTCTCCTGTTTGGTATCTACCTCTTTGAAGTACAGGCTAACACAGAAGGCCTCTGGCCAATGATGTTTGCAGATGACTGCAAACTAGGAGCCATAGTCGAGTCTCCAAATGATGTGGACATCCTACAGAAGGGCCTGGCTGAGACAGATGCCTGGTGTCAGAGCCATGGCCTCAAGCTCAATGCCAAAAAGTGCATTGTCATCCCTTTTGGTAAAAACTCTGTACCTATGAACTACCACATAGGCAGCAATCTACTTAACACCGAATGTGTGATAAGAGACCTTGGGGCCCAAGTGGACAGTTGTCTCTCCTTTGATAGTCACATTACCACAGTAGTCAGGAAGTCCTTCTAAGTGGCACACCTCATCATAAAAGGGTTCTCATCCAGGAAAAAAGAGGTCATTGTTCCCCTCTACTCAACACTAATTAGACCCATTATAGAGTACAATGTCCCTTTTGGAATGTACCTCACAAGACATCTGAAGCAGCAGGAAAGGCCATAGAAGTACCTCACAAAGAGGATTACTGGCCTCAGACAAATGCTCTACACTGGCTGCCTCAAAAAACTTCAGCTTTACTCCGTAGCATATCGCCTACTCCGAGGGGATTTCTGCCTAACATATAAAGCTATGTCAAACCCAGAGCTGTTGGACATGCTACACCTAAAGAAATCCCAATCTCTCTGAGCTACACGCTCTAGGGACCTAAACCTTGTCACCACAATAAACAGGACATGCTGGAGAGATAGATTCCTGTCCCAGAGACTTCCCATACTCTGGAACAGGCTACCCATCTATGTCAAGCAAAGTTCTTCATTAGCACTCTTCAAGAAAAATCTTGATGAGTGGATGGGAAATAGGAAATACACCTCGGGGATCACTTCTGTGTCTTTGCTCGACAGTGGCACAGGAAAATAACTTTCTTGGGTGGCGTAAGCCAGGGGATCTTGTTGGCTAGGCTTACGTAGGCCCTTGGGCCGATAGCCTAGTACATACCTATGAACCTATGAGCCTACGAACCTGTTGAAAAGTAGGTTTATGTTTGTCTGTTTGTGTCTTTCGGCTTTTAGCTTTATAGTACAGGTAAAACATGACAGTTTGGTAGTGTTTTTATGGTTCATGAATGACATGGTTAGGAATGTGTAAGGTGCCATTTCGATACTGTCTGCATGGGTTAAGGGCTTACTGCCAAAAAATTACACTCTCAATGGTTGGAGGAAAGATCAATAGTTATAGAAAACTAATTTGAAGGAATTCATAACATATATTACTTTTTACCAGGGCCTAACAGGAAGCAGTTACAGCTATACATTTCACAACTGCACTACTGGTTAACATAGAGTATAAACTAGAAAATTAACTGAAAATTCAGAAATATTCATTACTAAACTTGTTTTATTTTTACTATGAACTTGCATGAAAGAAACATTAAAATGTTAGGTGTCATGAGTAGGACACTGGTTTAATTTTCGATCAATATGTGCTTACAGGTTACAAAATGATGTAGCAGCAGGGAACAAGACACAGTACAGACATATTTAGTCCAGAGAAGAACCATATCCTTATGGATGTTTTGAGGACACATGGGAAATGTTTCTTTGGCATGTGGCATAGGCAAAGCAGGCAGCGAGAAAGTATGGAATCAAGCAGCGGCTGACAAAACCTAGCGAGAATGCAGTTGCCTGTAGCAGGACTGCAGCCTTTAACACCGGATAATGGAGAGTACCTTGTCTCTGTAAAGGGTGAGGATTTTCACGCAGATAAGCATGCTACAGGAATCATCAGAGATGGTACAGATGCAGGGTACTTTCAGGGTACTGCAGTAACTGCAATCAGTCATGCAGTGTGGAAAGTTAGCGTGTGTCTGATTTCACTATATTATGTTGAGAACTAGTGCCATGATAACTGTTTATGTATAACTCTTAACATTTCTCATTATTAGCTTCAAAAAAGTAAAAAGGTAAGAAAATCATTATTATGAACAGGCAAAGTGACCCTGATAAAAATAACAGTTCCTGACAGCAAACTTCTGATACTAGTAGAATTGCCAGTCTTTTAAAGAGTAAATATCTCTTTACATTCAAAAATAAAATACACTGCATTCTCTTTAAAGGGCAATATTTTCTCTGAGGAAGGGTTATCCTATACAGACATATGTACCATAAAAGAAAGCCTGAGGCTGATTGCTGCTCCTGTGAAATATCAGAGCTGCTTTTTTTTTCCAGGCAGCAAGGAAGTATAGAAGTTGTCTACACTCTGACTCCCGATTTCCCACCAAGGTTATTACCAAGAAATTCCTCCAATTAAAGTTTTTGGCTGAATGCAGTGAAACACACCCTCTCTATCATTCTGCTGAATTCCCCACATTCCCATTTCAGCTTTATTAGTTTACACCATGTGCACCCACGTTCCTTTTGCAGAATCATGCCAGCATCCATGACCTGACAGAATTTTAACCAGAAGGTTCCTTATGACATCCATTGTGAAAGTCATTTATCTCAAAACAACCCTTCAGAAAAGTTATGCTGCCAGCCTGACCCTCTTCATTGCTAGTCTAAGTATGAATGCCCACTCTTTATTTCTTATACTTTCACTTCTGTTTGATACCTCCCTCTCCTACTTTAACTTTGCCCCTTCAACCCCTCTAGATTTGCAGTTAAGACCATTTCTAAAGACCCTGTCCTTCTACTAACCAGTTGTGTTTCCTTCAAAAAAAAAACAAACTTCCCTTTATTTTAGTCCTACTTTATTCTAAAAATTCATAAGTCTTTTCCGAATCACCCTGATAGAGCAATAGTCTCAGTCTGTAATACCTTGCGTGAAACACTTGGTGAATTGTTGTATCACTTCTTACAGCAATATGTCAAGAAAGCCTCATCCTACAAATGTGACTCTAAACATCTGTCTGACATGTTACAAGAATTTAAATATGGACATTAACTTTTACTGAGGTACAGGAGGTGTCAAAGCATTATATACAAGCATAAACATACTATTTCTTATAAACTGCCTGAAGGTCTAGAAGGTTAATTTTGCTTTAGAATCACTAGAGTGCTGTCTCAAAGACAACAGAACACAGACATGATGTACTACTTTTATTGGATCAGCATAGGTTTTGCAATTAGTGGAGCTTTCAAGCTGGCATGAGCCCTTCCTCAGGAGTTATTAAGCTACTGTTGTTAAATACAATGCTTAAATATTCACTTGTGCCTAGAAAGGGAAGTACATCATTTTTTTCAGTTGGCTAAAAACAAAATCTTGCAAAATGCTAGTGTGAAAAAATGCAGCTCATAATATACCTCAGAGACGTGTGTGTGTGTGTGTGTGTGTGTGTGTGTGTGTGTGTGTGTGTGTGTGTGTGTGTGTGTGTGTGTGAGAGATAGAGAGACTGGAAGTGTAAATCAGTGTCATGATATGCTATAAACATTAGTTTGGCATGTTACATTAGAGTTAGTGTTCATTTAGCAAAGAAGATAACACTAAGAGAGACTGCTCTGCCATTTAATAAGATGATAAATTTCAAAATAAAAGATGTGTATGCAGATTAGTTAAATTCAGGAAAACAAAAATTATAATTTATAAGTTGTTAGTCTGTCTAAACAAGCAATCTTTATGAGACAGAGGTTTTTGTTAGAAAATATAAATCAGCAATAATGTACAGGTCACAATGATGAGAAAGCCAGGGACTACCATGAAAATAAGATACAGGTTTAGAATGTATGGATATTATAAATAGTACACTACACAGGCTGTGGATTAGCTAGCTGAGAGAGAGAGAGAAAAAGGAGAGCGAGAAAGGGATAAAGAAAGAGAAAGAAAATTAAATGGTGTTACATCAGCCTAAGACTCTGATGAACAGCAGAACTGGATAAAGTATTGTTATACTGTTAAAACTGGCTGAATATTAAGGCCTTATCAGCTGTTAAGTTTATGGTTACTACTGTTCTGACCAGAATGTTGAAATATGTGAAAGTGACTATTCTCTTGTCATAAATAAAATATAAGTGCTAGAGCATAGACCACAATAATCTTAGCCGTTACTGTTAATATTCTGAAATAATCAGCAATTTGAATTCAGAGCAAATTCATCATAAATCATGCATTACCAGAAAAAATAAATTTTTTTTTGCTCTTCTGTATACCTTATTTATATCCACTGTTAGTTGCTCAGACAGAAAAGTTAGGTATTATAGTATCTCATGCAAACAATATCCAGGTTCATACCACTGAATGCTAGACCGAATGACTGAATTAATTTAATCTCCATTGTTCTTCTTTCCAAAGGTGAAGTGGAGATATCCATTAAAAAAATTAACTGTCATATCTGTTACAGAATGATCAGACTGGGAAAGGTGCACTGATACTGGCTTGTCAGTCATTTTATTTTTAATGTGTCTATAGGCATTCATTCGAGTTCTGAGTAACTGGCCCATCTTTCCTATATATATATGTATATATATATATATATATATATATATATATATATATATATATATATATATATATATATATATATATATATATATATATATATATATATATATATATATATATATATATATATACACATATATACAAATAATTGTAGTTCATTGACCATTTGGGCAGTTTTTCCATATCTTTCTACTTTCTGGTTAAAAGCCCATTTTGCATTTGGTCCCCGCCTTTCCTATAACTAGTGTAGTCCAGGTACAGATTTGCTGTATCCAGGACTGTTGGTAAGCTTCTGAGCCCCCCAAGCCCTTCTCTGTTGGAGAGAAGCTTTCTAGCTTATCAGTGGGAGTAGTAAGCACTAGGTAACCTATCTACCACAGGAGGAATGGTTTTTGGCTCAGAAATTATAGTTTATTGGCCGTTTGGGAAGCTTTTCCGTCTCTTTCAACCTTCTGATTTAAAAGCTTGTGTTTGCGCTTGTTTCCTGCTTTTCCAGTTACTAGTCTAGTCCAGGTACAGATTTGCTGTATCCAGGACTCTTTGTAAGCTTCTGAGCCCCCCAAGCCTTTCCGTGTTGGAGGGAAGCCTTCTAGCTTATTAGTGGGAGTGATAAGCATCAGGTAGCCTATCTACCACAGGAGGAGTGGTTCCTGGCCCAGAAATTGTAGCTATTGGCTGTTTGAGCAGTTTTTTTTCCATCTCTTTCAACTTTCTGGTTTGAAAGCTGCATTTGTGCCTGTTTCCCGCCTGTCCTATAACTAGCCTAGTCTGGTTACAGAGTTACTGTATCCAGGATTGTTAGTAAGCTTCTGAGCCCCCAAGCCTTTCTGTGTTGGAGGGAAGCCTTCTAGCTTATCAGTGGGAGTGGTAAGCGCTAGGTAGCCTATCCTCCATGGGAAGAGTGAGAGTTGGCCCAGAAATTGTAGTTTATTTGGCCTTTTGGGCAGTTTTCCATCTCTTTCAACTTGCTGGCTTAAAAGCCTAAGTTTGTACTTGTTCCCTGCCTTTCCTGTAACTAGTCTAGTCCAGGTACAGATTTGCTGTATCTAGGACTATTTGTAAGCTTCTGAGCCCCACAAGCCTTTCTGTGTTGGAGGGAAGCCTTCTAGCTTATCAGTGGGAGTGGTAAGCATTAGGTAGCCTATCTACCACAAGAGGAGTAGTTCCTGGCCCAGAAATTGTAGCTATTGGCCGTTTGGGCAGTTTTTTTTCATCTCTTTCAACGTTTTGGTTTAAAAGCCACACTTGCGCTTGTTTCCCACCTTTCCTGTAACTAGCCTAGTCCAGATACAGAGTTGCTGTACCCAGGACTGTTGGTAAGCTTCTGAGCCCCGCAAGCCTTTCTGTGTTGGAGGAAAGCCTTCTAGCTTATCAGTGGGAGTGGTAAGCACTAGGTAGCCTGTCTACCATGAGATGAGAGGTTCTTGGCCCAGAAATTGCAGTTTATTGACCATTTGGACAGTTGGTCCATCTCTTTCAACTTTCTGGTTTAAAAGACCACATCTGTGCTAGTTTCCCATCTTTCCTGTAACTAACCCACTGGGTAGCACTAGAAAGACTTAAAATGATACAAGCCTTCTAGCTTAGAAGAGAGACTTTGGAGTGATTAAGTATCAGTTTTCTGTACTTTCTTGCTGTACTTAACTGTTTTCTGCCTAAACACAGATTTTTCAGCGTTTATTGTGATTTAAAAGCTTGTTTTTTTTCCACATATTGTACTTATTTGACTGCCTGCACTTTTAAAATGTTTTTTGTTTAAATAATTTGTTTAACTATTTTAGGCTACACACTAAAGTGCGATAGCCTTTTCTGATTGTTTGTAGTCGTTTAAAGCTGTTTTAAGTGTACTTTTACTGTTTTTGCCTTATCTTTTGAAAAAAAAAACAAACAAAAAAATCCTTGTTTCCCACCTTTCTAAGCTAGTATAGTCCAGTTTTCAGGCTAATACTGAATTCAGGGCTGTGATACTAGTTTTTGAGTTGCTCATACCTTACTTGGATAGAAGGAAGTTTCTCTGTTCACCTGTGAGAGAGGGGAGCTTTGAGCAATCTATCTGTCTCTGGAGGAGCTGTTCCAGCCCAGAAGTTAGTAGTGTACTGGCCATTTTGGGCTAATTTCTATCTTTTTCATTTCCCTACTATAAATACTGCATTTGCATGTTTTTGTGCACCGGGCAGTGCCGGTTAGCTATGGTTAAATTATTCCCGGCTCCACTAAGTCTCCTCTTCAGTTTTTCCCTTGAAACTAGTCTAACTCTCAACCTAAGCACTCAAAAAGCATCTTACAGCCCAGCACTTTCTCTGATCCAATAGCAAGCACTAATATATTCTGACATTGATTGCCCAGCAGGGCAAGGCTCTTTATTCACCTCTCACCAACCAAGCGACTAAGCAGCTCTTCCTACTATTCAGGCATGACCAAAGGGCAACTTCAGGTGCACTCTCCAGTCCAGCTGTTGAATCTGAGTATCCTGAGGCAATGTCACAACTGCCTCATGTACATAGACAACCCTCTCCTCCTACCACAAAACACTAACCTATGAGAGAGATGCAATTATACAGCCAAACTGGAAGCTAAGCTGTCTCCACCCAAGACTGGAACAGACAGTCAAGAGGCGAAGGTTAACACTTGCACCACAACTCCAGCCGTACACACATAAATACACAAAATCATGCTCAGTGGCTCTAAATAAAAACCTGCAAAAGCATCAGAGACCTCCAAAGCAGACACCCAAACAATCTGCACTTCCCTTCACAAACCAGACAACACATAAAACCCAAAATCAGTGTGCCACACAATCACAACCCTTAAGGCGAAATAACATACCTAACACACTAGTAATAGGTGACTCTATAGTCAGGAACACTGACATCCCACTCACTAGGCTGGACAAGCAGAAGGTTATTGTTAGCTGCCTGTCAGGAGCCAGAATCTGCCACATAACACAAGCACTCAGGTCACTGTAGAACAAGTACAAATATGACTCTGTCATTGTTCATGTTGATGTGAATGACCTGAGACGTACCTCCCTGGACTACATAAAAAGAGACATGGAAGAGCTCTCTGATCATGTAGCCCAGGCCGGTATAACCCTGACTCTGAGTAGCATCCTGCCCTCACCAAGAATAATACCTCAGTATAAAGAAAAAAATGATCAATTTCAACAATTGGCTAAGCTTCTGGTGTCATTCAAAAGGTAACCGGTGTCTGTCAGCCTGGGACGACATGCTCGACAAGCCACATTGCTTCACAAGGGATGGCTTGCACCTGTCACCCCTAGGCTTTCGAATACTGGCCAAGGCTCTTGCTGCCCCCATAGTGCCTTTTTTAGGCAAGGCTCAAAAGTCAAACCCACCTCCGTAAACAGCACAATTAGCAAAAAACTGAGGGTAATGCTACTCAATGCCAGGAGTTTAAATCTCAAAATGCACATGCTTGAAGCACTCCTCAGTATGGAGAACGTCGACATCTGTGCAGTAACTGAAACCTGGGTCAAGGCTCCAGTGAGCACCCCAGCACTACAGGGCTACAACTCATACCACACATTTCGGCCACAGAACATGGACTGAAACACAAAAGGAGGGGGTGTATCCATATTCATCAAGGATACCTACACCTCCAAGTTAGTGGCGCAGCATGATATCTCTGAGATCATCCATGTGCAACTAACATTGGGCAAATTTGCAATGCAAATTATGGCCTGCTACAAATCACCCTCCATTACCCAGGACCACCACTCCACCTTTCTGGAGACACTGGAAAACATGGAGGTCCTACCGAACACCCTGATATTGGGCAATTTCAATTACCCTACCGTTCACTGGGAAAACTACTCGAGTACAAATTCCCAGGCCCAGCGCTTCCTGGAATTCAGGAAATCAAACACCCTAGATCAGCTGGTAAACTCCCCTACCAGAGGTGAAAACATATTGGACCTGGTCATCACCAACATGGGTGACAGGTGTTACACACCAGAGATCAACCCATCACTGGTTAGATCAGACCATAAACTAATCACTCTGGATGTCCACACCCAACCACCACCCCCAACTAAGGAAAACACAGTAAACAGTAAAAAACTTTTCTAAAGTAAACTTCACCTTACTTAAGACAGAGGTGGTAAGTTTCACAGCCCCCACACTAAAGGATAATGCTGCCCAAGATGCTGAAACCTTTACAAATGCACTCTATGAGCACCTACAAGGATGCATGGATCGTGCCATCTCTAGCAAAACCAAGACTCACTCCTCTAAGAGAAGGAAACCAGTTTGGTGGACCCCTGCAATAAATAGGCTATACAATAGTAGGAGGAAACTAGTTCAGAAAAAAAGCAAATCCCAAGAAGGAAAGACATCCCTGATCAGTATCAGTAAGAAACTAAGGTCCCTCATGAAATCATCCAAGCCTAACTTTGAAAGAAAAAATAGCCAAGGATTAAAAAGATAACCACAAAGCCTTCTTTAGCTATGTTAAGAACCTAAGTGGCAACTAGCAGATATGCACTGAACTAATGCAAAATAGCACAAATAATACTGAACCTACTGATATTGCCAACATCCTGGCAGATAGATTCAGTGCAAACTTCACCCCCCTGTCACCTCCAAAAGGGCCCACAACAATACCGGAAATGTGTAGTGTCCCAAAAATTACAGATGCACAGGTGAAAACAGCCCTTTCAAAAGCGTCAATGGGACCAGATGGTGTCCCAGGCTGCATCTTGCATGAACTACAGAACGAACTAACCAGCCCACCTAAACATGCTGTTCGACCTCAGCCTCTCCACAGGCTACATGCCCACAGAATGGCACACAGCAACGGTTATTCCTCTCCACAAAGGAGGGGCCACAACTGACCCTGGTAACTATCTCCCCATAACCCTGACTAGCCTGGTCTGCAAGGCTATGGAGCGCATCATCATGGAACTCATTAACAAAGACATTGGGAACCTCCAAACACTTGACCCAATCCAGTTTGGCTTTGTTAAGGGCAGATTATGCCTACTAAACCTGGTTGACTTCTTTGAGACAGTCACCAAGGCCATAGATGAGGGAAAGGTGTTTCACACAGCCTGCCTTGACCTCGCCAAGGCTTTTGACACCATTCCCCACTTGGATATTACAGAAAAACTCACCAGCCTGAACATATACCCCTATGTCACGAGATGGGCTGCCAACTGGCTTACAGACAGAACTCACATGGTAAGAATAGCGGGCTCCAGGTCCGACTCTAAACCAGTCACAAGTGGTGTCCCACAAGGCTCAGTCCTGGGACTCTTACTGTTTGGCATATGCATCTCAGACATACAGGCAAACACAAGAGGACTATGGCTAACCAAGTTCACTGATGACTGCAAACTGGGAGCCATAATTGACTCTCTGGCTGACACGGACATCCTCCAAAAGGGCCTTACTGAGACAGACACTTGATGTCAAAGTCATGGCCTTAAGCTAAATGCCAAAAAATGCATAGTCATCCCATTTGGGAAAAACAAAACAGCCATGAATTACCACATAGGTGGCAGCCCCCTTAATACAGAAGAAGTAATAAAAGATCTGGGGACCCAGGTAGATAGTAATCACTCCTTTGACAATCATATTGCCAAAGTAGTTAGGAAATCCTTCTATGTGGTCCATCTAATTACTAAAGGGTTTGCATCTAGAAATAAAGAGGTTATAGTGCCCCTCTACTCATCACTCATTAGATCCATCATAGAGTACAATGCCCCATTTGGGATGTACCTCACAAGACACTTCCAACAGCTGGAAAGACCACAAAAGTACCTCACCAAGAGGATTACTGGCCTCAAACATATGTCCTATGCAGCCCGACTGAAAAAACTCCTGCTGTACTCTGTGGCATATCGCTTACTCAGAGATGATCTTTGCCTGACATGCAAAGCATGTCCAACTCAGAATTGATGGACATGCTCCACCTAAAGAAATCCAAGTCACTGCGAGCCACGCGCTCTAGTGAGCTAATCCTCGCCACAACAATAAATAGAACATGCTGGAGGGATAGATTCCTGTCACAGAGACTCCCCCATGCTTTGGAACAAAATTCCAAATTACATCAGGCAGAGCCCCTCACTAACACTCTTCAAGAGAAACCTTGACGAGTGGATGGGTAACAGAAAATACATCCCTGGGATCACTTCATTGGCTTTGCCTGACTGACGATCAATTAATTAATCAATGGGGGGCAAAAGCCGATACACTCTGGCTAGGCTTATAAACGCCCTCAGGCAAATAGCCTAGTACCTACCTATGAACCTATGACCCTATATAACTGTCTCTGGACATTTCCTGAATTTGATTAGATAAACCACTGTTTTGAAGGTGCATGTAAATGAACCATGTACTTTGAAACTTCTTTTTGGAAAAATTGTTATGGTGGAAACTATACAAATCGTATGACATGTTTTGCATCTTGGATAGTTCTATGGTTTTCTGCCATTCTGTGCTTCTGACAATTCTTTAGATTTGGTGGGTATTTAAATAGCAAGAGTGCTGGAAAAAGATTTCTCTCAACTTGTCACAGGATGTAAAGAAAATGATTTCTTTAATTCCTTCCTCTTTCGATATGTGTTATTAATTAGAGTTAATGTAATGTGGTAAGATAAACAGCTAAGATAAAGTCTGGACTTCATCAACTTCAGAGACAGAACAAAGAAAAGTCCAAGCCCTCTCTACCCTGAAAAAGATGTATACTGCCATGGGACTGAACTCATTCAATTTGAGGGAGACATTTTTTACCAGTCATTTCAAGTCAGAAACTTCTGAGGCATTCCGTTTAGTCAGACTTTGGAGCAGTCAACCATAGACTTCAGATTTCAGACATTGAGATATTCATCAGCTTGCTCAGTCATACTTGCCTGCTGTTTACAGACAGATAGGCAGACACTGAAAGAGCTCTGCTGAAAGATTGACATAGTTTTCTACACTCTGGAAAAAGAACCAAGGACTGTGATATTGCATCATGCCAACTCTAGGACTTGCAAATTCAAGAAGGTTGATCCATTCTCAGTGAGGGGAAAGTGAAGTGTTCCAGGCAGGGGCATTTAACCAGTATTCCCCTACAACTGAAATGGACATTATCGTACAAGAGAAGGCAGCATCCAAGTGGCAGGGAGTATCACTTGTTTTGTAGATCCCCTCAAAGAGACAAAGTGGACAGAGAATGCAAACTTATTTCACAGTGTCAATTGAGGACCAAAAGACTTTAAGCCTGGACTCTTTTGTTTGACCACTTGGTATGTTGCATCTCTTACCGTACTGCCAGGAACTACTGTAAGTAATTTGATGCTTTTTCTGGCTTTCATCCTGTACAGAAAGTTAAGTTCCATTACTTGATGCCTAGTAAAAATGAAGTTAATAATTTATTTTTATGTGCTAATAAATTTGATTTTTTTACAAAATTTAACTTGCTGCATATTAGCTGTAATTTTGACTTAACTGTAACCTAGAACAATAGGATTTGGAAAAGGGGACAAATTTATTTATTTTATTTATTTTACATTTGTTGACCGGGTTAGTCTGGCTGAGCTGGTAGCTCTTTTTCAGCAGAGACCCGGGGAGAAAAGCTCCTCGATGTGGTACAGAGATAAATGACAATGTACAATAAGGTTACATAGATACATTTCAATTAAGTTACTTAGGTTCTTTAAAATTTTACAGTCTAGTAAGTCCCAGCAGTTACAACATTAAGTAAAAAAAAACAGTTTTTGAAACTGTACACAGTTAGAGACAGTTAGGATCTATGAGTACAGTAGTAGTAGTAGTATAGATATATGGGGTAGAATAGAGAGGTGGGAAATTTTGAGATTGAGAGGCTTAGTACTAGTCATCATGGTGGATGAGTACAGAGGCAAGTCCAGTTTTTCTTTAGGTATTCCTGAGTGGCAGATTTGAATTGTATAGGTTGATTTAGTAACCTAATTTCAAGAGGGAGTTTGTTCCAGAAAGTTGCTGGGTTATAACTATAAATTAATTGACCTATTTTGGTTTTAGCTTTGTAAATTTGAAGCAAGTCTTGGATAAGTGTTGAGCCAGCTTATTCTTGCTCACAGTCAAATGCATTGCTTATTATATAAAGTATTACATTCCAGGTAAATTTTTCTGACAGTATTCCATCCATTCTCAACCCCTTTTTCCCATTTTGCACATGGGGTCGGCATGTCACTTCAACAGTGACAATCATCTCGTGCCAGTGTTTACACCATCAGATGGCTGGCCCTGCCACAGTGGTTCATCTGTACAACTCACTCACATACACACTCACACCTATGGCCAATTTTGAGTGCCCAATCCACCTACTGCATGTCTTTGAATTGTGAGAGGAAACTGGAGCACCCGGAGGAAACGCACATGACCACAGGGAAGACACGCAGACTCTGCACAGAAGGCATCCCAGCTGAGAATTGAACTGGAGAACCTCTTGCTGTGAGGCAATAACAGTAAACACTGTACCACTGCGGCATAGGAAGCATTATTAACTACTTTGCAGAGCATCTTTGGTGTGTCATTCACCCCTTTAAATGCAAATTTTACTTAGAGATTTTGCTGAAACTTATTGTTATTCTACTGATTTGTTTTGGCAGGAGATAGTTTTATAATCTTGCTTCATAGATGACTGATATTTTTTAACAAAGGGGCCTTCAGAAAGTGCGGTTGTGTACGCTGCACCTATCCATAAATAACAGTAAATGCTCACATTCCTCAGTGCTACACTAGACTTTGGGCATTTTGTCCAGGACACACCCACCAGCCAGCTTCAAAAAGCTCTGTCTCTCTTTCTTCCTCCCTCACCTTCACTCTGACTGCTGATTGGACAGCCCTGTGGACGGAAATCAGTCAGAGTGAAGCTTTCTTCAGGACTTCCTTGCCTCCAGGTGCATACTGATCCTGAAATTCAGAAAGATATAATACTATCAAAAAAGTTTGTCCAACCAGTACCTATGTACACAAGATAGCAGATGGAGGGTGGGTGCAGCTACTGCAGCAGTGAGGAATTCAAATATATACTGTTATGGGTAAGTGCAGCTTACACAACAGTACTATGTCCATCATTTTCACTGCTGTATGGATTGATTACAAAAGTCTATCCAATGTGGGAGATGAAATGATATAGGAGCCGCTGGAGAATGGCCCTAGCAAAGCCTGTTCTGCACCTAGAAAAAGGAATCTAATTTTTTTATGCTTTTTAAAAGTATGTATAGAGGAACATGCAGAAGAAGAGCTAGGGGTAGGCAAGAAGGGCAACTGCCCTGGACAAAAAGTGTTAGGGGCATGGTCAGCTGATCCCAAGCTCTAATGCAATACCGACTTTTAAAAGACTTTAACAGCCAGGAAAGACTAGAGGCTTTATCCCTGTATTCATTTTCATATAGACTCCATATGGGTAACATGTGCCCTGTTTATAGGGTTATAAGTGATTCACTTGTCCAAAATCTCTTATACCTTAGAAAATCAAACAGTTCAATACAGACTTTTAAAAGCCAGCCTCTAAACGCTGGTATTGCATTTATAGTGAAAAATGAGCACTGTAGTGCTCTGTGTGTGTGATCTAAACTGTAGCAAAAAGAAAACGATTTGATGTGGTGGATGGAATCTTTGAATTAAATTGTTTACTAGGAAATTTAATTTGGCTATTTGGTTATAAGCGAAACAATTTAACTTCAGTAAGTCTACTATTTCTATGAAAAGTATTTTTAACCCTCATTTGTACTCATTGGTTCAAACATTTGAAAAGGCACGTGTATCAGATACCTACAAATTTGAACAACTCAGGAGCAGATGTTTTAAGGAAAATATTTCAACACAAGAACAAGTTGTTTTGAGATCTTTGATGGCTGGCAAATCCCTTCATAACATGAAACCTGATAAGGGGGGTGTAATTATTTTTACCTCTATTGATAATTCAAGTTCCATTTTCAAGATTCTTCACAATCAAAGTACTTATTCTCAAGTGTCTAAGAATTAAGACAATATAGCTATGGCTAACACTGACTTATAACTTGAGGACCTTTTCTCCAAGGTATAGTTTCCAAATCTGAATATGATTTTTTAAACAATCCTAAGCCACTGATTTCAACTATGTTTGGGATCCCAAAGATCTACTGGGACATCTTTGAACCCCCTTATAGACCCATTGTTGCTGTTCAGACTTCAAAATCTCATCCTTTGGCAGTTTACATCCATAGGGAGTTAAAGACCATTTTGGGTACTAATTCCCATATTCTCAAAGATTCATAAGATTTTTGGGTAGAATTAACAACACATTATGGCAAGAAGATGTGAGGTTATTGACTGTAGATGTGGTGGACCTATTTATTTGCATACCCAAAAAAGGGGTTGGATCTTGTAGTGGTAATTTTCTTTCTAATAATGAGGTTGCTATTATGACTGAATTTATGGAACTTATATTGGGGAACATTTTTTATGCTTTTTGAGGCTGAAGTTTTTTTCAACAGAATAAAGAAATTACCATGGGTGCAGCATGTGCCTCAGTTTTTGCCAATTTAGTTACACTGAGTTGGGAAATGAACTTTGTGTTTTCTTTTCTCTTCTTTCAGTATTGCAGCCTATATGTATGTTATTTTGATGATATTTTTATCCTATGGCATGGACCACATGGAATGATTTCTGATTGTGTAGACTCCCTGGAACAAATTGCTAATATCTAAAAATTTACTTATAAATTTGATGGTCATGAAATCAACTATCTTGATACCACAATCACAAAAACTGATAGTTGATTTTCATCAACTACTTAAAGGAAACCCAACTTTAGTAATGGTTATATACACTTCAACAACTTTCATCCCATTTCACTTAAGAAGGGACTGGTGAAGTCAGTTTATTAGACTTGCAAGGATGGTTTTTAGTAATGAACTTTTTCCTTTAAGAAAAAAATAAACTTCAAAATGTTTCATGATAGAAGTTACCCAACTAATTTAACAAATCAAACTTTACCATCTACTTGTCCAATAAAACAGCCATAGAGGTAGTGCCCCACACCAATCTACTTGGCGTTGCTATAGATGATAACTTAACATTCCGCCAACATATCCTCAACATCAAAAAACACACCAAATACCCTCTCTAGATATAAACACTTCTTACATTTCTCTACTAGAAAAACACTTGCCCAAACTTTTCTCCTACCCTCTCTCCTCTACGGCATCCCCATTCTTACAAACTTCCAGTCCTGCTTAAAACTAAGATGGATTCCTGCTACAACAAAATTGCTAAGTTTGTGACAAGTGCAAAGTACTCTTCCCATCACTGTTGTTTTTTACAGTCCCTGAACTGGCTTGAACTACCACAACATCTTACATACATACAACTACCTACAGCACACAAAATCATATATAAACCTCTCAAGTGCCCATCTCTCACCTCCCTTCTAACTTTCTATCAAATCAAATAGGCATCTCAGATCTGAAACCCAATCTCTTCTTCAAGTAAATCGACCAAAACTCCCTGCAGGTCAGCATCTCTATTTTTTCACTGTTGCCAGACTCTGGAATGCTCTTCCACCTTCTCTTAGGACCATTAATAGTCCCCCATATTCAAAAAGACCTTACATCAATATCTCTCTTCTCAATGGCTCTGCCCTTGTACCATCTCCAATTCCTCTATAACCTGATTTCCTATTTGATTCCCTCTAAACCTATACTTCTCACTGCCTCCCTCTCAGTGTTACCCTTGACATATCCTCTTTTACCCTACTTGCCTTACAAGACATATGCACAATAGTATAGTTATCCATGCTTATTTCATGAACACTATATAATCTATTCTCCTTAATCTTTCCACCATAAATGTACTATATAGATCCTAACATATTATATACCTTGACCTTGAACCAAAGCTGATAACATAACTTCTAATGATAACAATTGTAAAATGTCCCAATGAATGCTATGATAAATACTCTGTAACCTATTTACAATTTGTAAACTCTTGTATGTATATCTTCTTGTATATTTGTATTGGAGTTCTTTTCATGTTTAACAAATTTATATCTTTTTATATAATTGTTTGGAGCTTTTCTCCCTGGGCCTCTAACTGAAAATGGATTCATTTCAGCCCAGTGGACTTTCCTGGTCAACAAACGCAAATAAATAAATAATTTAGTGAAGGTAACTAGTCATACAGTAACTTAAGCCATGGTCTCCAAGTTTAAACCTTGTTTGGGAGTGGGTTTTACTTCCTCAAATTCCTCAGTAACCCCTAATGAAACAAAATGTGATAACAATATTAAAAGTGCTTTCATTTTGCAATTCAGTAGTGGAGCAAATTATTTGAAAGAAACCATTAAAAAAATAGAATTGTTTGGAGGTAATAGCCAGGTTTATAACATACTGGGCGAACACCCTAACTTTGGTTATAAAACAGTGAGCAACCTTAAGTCATGTTTGAAAACAACAGTTAGTAATACTCAAAGAAGGGGGTTCAAAAGGGAAGATTTAAATGTGGTTACTGTAACCAATGTTCCCTTATTATGATAGGTGATCAAATTGACTTGGAAGTTAAATCTTAACCAACTCTTATTTTAAAAAGGGGACTCCTGTGGGAGTAAAAGCTTAGTGTATTTGGCCAAATACTCCAGAAGTCTCTGCTTCTTTATGAACATCGCTATGTCAGTCAAAGAAAAAAACACTAATATCGCTTTGTTTAAACATTCATTGCAATGTGTTAATTTTGTTAGACTTAGATTTGGTATTCTTGAACTGATTGCACTAAACCCATGGTGTGGTCTATGGGTGATGAGGTTAGAGATCAAAGAGATGCTGTGGCAGCTAAAATTGAATGCTGCTTATTTTCCAGGATTTAATGAATTTGTGCCTATCAATTCTGTGTTGAAACTAAGGGCAGCTAAGCTCTAAAACACAAAATGTATTACCTAGTTTTTTGTGGTTATTTTAAGTCTTTGAATATATGATTGTTTTTTTACATGGAAATATTTGCTATAAATTATTGTGACTTTTTGCATTTTTACATTTAAAACTTGTGTATATTCTGTTTTGTTTATTGTAAGCATTTTACTATATTATAATAAAATATGTTAAAGTACCTTTAAAGTTTGATTATTGTGACAGGCATTTGCTATTGAAATCCTATGATGTCATTGATTTCATTAGCTCTGAAGAAGTCTGTATTACAAGGATGAAAGCACTTAATGTCTGGACTTATTAAATCTGCTTTATTTACCTTCACCTTGTGTTTTTGTGTACAGGTTGAATTCCATATTGTGTGCATCTCCCAGAATATATCGTGGCCCAGAGAGATGATTCTCCTACTTCTGGATCAGACACTGGAACAGCCGAAGAGAACATGGATGACCCCCCCCCCCCCATTCATGATGACTGAAATAGTGCACCAGTGAAAGCTGGAGAGGTAAGTGGGTTGTCTAAGAAACAACAAATGATGACTACAGATTCCTCCACAAAGGGCTGAGTCATTGCATGAGCTTGCACTGTTGTCCAGGGCTCTTTGGTAAGTTTTTTTTTCTTTTTTCTTTCTAGGTATAGCAGGAGATAAAACAGCAGGAGCAGGATAAATATCTGTGCTTTAAGTGAGGAGGAAGCCTGAAAGCAATTAAGTGTAGCTGGAATGAATCTGTTGGAAGATAAGTTGGAAAAAAAGTTCATAAGCAGCACATTCACATTTACACTTAACTGCACACTCCCCTATGAAAGTAATCCACAAACAGCATACTAAAATCCTGTCAGAATCCCTTCAAGAACAAAAGTAGACTGACAGAAAAATGGCAGGTATATTGCCATATCCTTTAATAATATCTGAACATTCAAAACACTTCTGAATACACAACTTTCTCAAAAATATCAGTGTTTATATAACCAGTACATTTCCACATAAAAATAGCCCCGATATTAAACAAGTGGGCAGGACACAAACCATAAATTTTAAAGGCTACTGTGAGAATGGATATGATGAACATCTGTAGTAATGCTGTACATAGTTTGGATAAAATTGCAATTTAAATTTTGCAAATCGACTCTCTTAAAAAGTGGTATGTTGTTTAGATGTTAGAATTTGTGGGAAAGGGGTCATGCTCTAAAGTCTACAGTTTTTAGGAAAGAAATGCAAATGCAAGCATTTTACATGCTGTCAGGCACAATTCTATGTGTTTCAGTAACTCCTTGACTTTTCCAGCATCATGTATAATTAAACATCTTTGTAGTTCTTACTGTATATTTTATGAAGAAGCAAGAGTGTTAGCACGTGATTTGCTAAAAAGGTGTCAGAAACGGAATGTTAGCACACAAACACTGGAAACAGAACAAGAAGGACTATAAAATCCAGTACACGAGCAAATGTTCAAAAGTGACACAAGAATAATTTAGAATCTAGATGCACCCCATGGTCATCAATCAGATATATGTAGTTTGTAAATAGATATTCATATATATCTTTTTACAGGTGATATATAGATTTTATAGATACTGGAATATTTTTTGACTGAAGTATTACCAGATTCTCCTTCAGTGTCCTGATGTCATCAATAGAAAACAGAAACTATTTAGTAGTTATTGTAGTGTAAAGGGGGTGACACTGTTTTTTGAAAGCCAAAGCCTAGGTTTTCATAAATGTAGTCATTGCAGTATCTGTTAGTTTGGCTCTCCAGTGATTGAGTGACATATCATAGGCCAACATTTATTGATGATGAGATGTTTTCATGCAATTCAGATATGGTAGATTATGACATCACCACTTGTAGCAGCTTGTTGCACTATGTAGAGAAAACCATAAGGCAAATTAAACTTGGGATACAGGGGCATACAAAAGATTGTCATCAGATAAATTTAAATTAGACCATTTCAAAACATTTTGTAGTTGTATATGACAGCAACCTTTTCAATTTTCAGTTTTTGAGTTTTGTAGAATTGCAAGCAAAATTAGATAAACTGGTCAAATGAGGAAGGAAGAAAGGCAAATGGAACAGTGGTAGGAAAATAAGACCAGAGCAGGAGGCCAAGAGGAGGGAAGAAATCAGGAAATGGACAGCGTGGCCATACAGGGAGAGACATGAGAAGAAATGAAAAGCAGTGCAAGAGAGGAAGTAAAGTGAGTGGATGCACTGACCATTGCATGGAAACACTGGGTTATGACTGCATGTTACAAAGAGCTTTGAGACTAAAACCATAGAGGTGAAAGGACATAAAGGGATAAATGAGACTGAGAAGGACTAATGGGTTCTGAGAAGATGGGGCACGATCCAAAGGTACCATCTGTACTGCACTGTGCTGCACCTGTAACAGAAATGTTCTGTGTAAAGGCAGGTGGTACAAATAGGCAGACACTGCATCTCAGTCTGGTTCAATTTTATGGAAAAAAAGTTTTCTCTTTGAAGCAGTGATTAAAGTGCTGTGGCATGCCTGACTGAAAAATGGAGAAAGCAGACAGAGAAATAATTAGGAAATGCCAGTCTTAGGTTATACTGCAACTGCAAGGTATTAGAGCAGAGTAAAATGGAATGCATGAAACTGTCACAAAAGTGTGAAAAAATTAAAAAAAAACAAGCTGTGACTATGGGAAAGGGGGGAGGTGAATAGGAGCAAACAACAGTTAGGAGACGATCACAGAGAAATGAAAGCAAGAAGGCCAGTGCCAAAACAGAATTGGGAAATACCGTGTCGAATAATGGTTATGCTATTCACTTCACAGATAAGAGATACAGGGTTTAATTCACTAAGTGGAAATGGCCAGGCTTAAAATGGTAAACAAAGACAGCTAGTCTGGTACTTACCTATGAACCTATAAACTAAATACCATGTGAAGGCTTGAGGAAGTTCAATTCATTCTCAGATATGAGACAGTGACACATAAGGATCATAATGGTTCTAAGTCATGGAAACCTCTTTTATCCTTTAAAAGGTAATTAATTAATTAATAACTGTTATTCGTCATGAGTTGTTATTTGATTGTTGTATCAGTGTGGACACTCTAGAAGTACTTTTACCTGATATGTTATAGTGTGTTTTATATTTTATTGCACAAAGAGGTATTGACTATCTTTGTGTTTCATTCACTGAAGTCTTATACCCTTTTTGTTTGATGACTCATGTTTACAGTCTTAATTTTGCCCGATTCCTGTCCTTACCTTATGGGTACACTTTGCCCCTAGATTCTTCTCCCCATTAAACAAGTAGGGCCCACCTCACCAATCCTACCCCTACTATAAAGACCAGTGGTGTTTTGCACTAAAACATTAAACCTGATACCCTTTCAATCTCTAGAAGCAGTTCTAATAATCCCTGATGCATCTTCCCTGTTGTGTCCATAAGTAAGTCTATGTAGTTACTGGATACATGTTTAAGCTACTCCTTTATTCTACATTTATCTTCTGAGATAACTTTTTTTATTTGTTTACTCCCTGTGATAGTTTCTTGATTAGGACTAGGAAAGGGCAAAGAAAAAGAGATAACCATAGGAAGTACATTTGCCAAGTTTTACTTAGTTAAATAGTCATACATTCACAACTAATATCTAGGGATCATCTTACAGTGCCTGCAAGCCTTATAGAAAAGGGCCCCATACAGCTACTTGTACTACGGTTTGAAATACAAAAACACAGTGGACCACATGAAAGCCTTTTAAGTATCAGAAGTCCCTTCCCTGGGGAGATCTCATCCCCAAGTATCCCTGATAAGATTGTTGAAAGGTGTGTGTGTGTGTGTGTGTGTGTGTGTGTGTGTGTGTGTGTGTGTGTGTGTGTGTGTGTGTGTGCAGATAGACAGACAGATAGCTAGGCAAATAGATCGATAGATATGATATATCAAATGGAAAGAGGTTTAATGCTCAAAACAGAATGTCAAATGGTAGAAAAAAGGAAAGAATCACAAAACACTGAATGACTACTATAAGTGAATCAGAAAATGTTGAAAAATTCTTTCACACTAAAAAAAGTCCCCAGCTACAAAACTTATATCAACAGTGGTCTTGATAGTGGTACTGGTAAGGAAAAGTTTTAGCCATAATGTGTAGAGCTAGGGTTAGGGGCAGGGTTAGGGTTAGTACACATGACTACAGTGAGCAATGGGGCTTCCTGAGATTAGATCATGAAGAAACTGAAGAATGCTGAGTACATTTATACACAGGCTAAAACCTTTTTGTCTTTAGATTAAAACAAAGAAGTGATGAAGGGAGAGATTTTGGACTTAGAGGACAAGGTAGGAGAAATAAGGTTTGAATGATATGGATCCTAGAACAGAAAGAAGGTTTAGTCTGTGTGCTAAAAACCCTTTCCCTAACAGTACCACTACACAAGGAAAAGGATAAGGAACACATCTACAATATAGAATCTGTCCCCCTCCTAACTTTTACTCTAACCCGAACCTTTGAGCTCTTGCACATTCACAGCAAACTGCTGCAACACACTCTTGTATATCTTCACAACCACCACTTTTTCATTCAAATATTAATTTTGCTGCATATTCCTACTTATCTACATTACATAAATCTAAATTCAACCATATGTGTTTCACACAAATGAGCACTCACTCCTTTGTGCATTATCTGTTTTTTATAACCCTAAAAACTTTCAACCCAACTACACTGTTCAGCTTCCAGTAGTTTAGCTAAGGTGAAACTATACAGGTAACTTCCCCCGATGCAAAGTCTTACTGGGATGTAGCAGCCATCCATCACCCTGATCGCTCTTTAGTGCAATACTGGCTTTTAAAAGCCAGTATTGCATTTGCGGTCAGTTTTGAACACTGGATCACTCTGTGTGTAGTCTAAAGTGTTCCAAGTACTTACTACTGTTTAAAATGGAAAAAAATAAAACTTGAGTGCTGTAGCACTCCATATAGGCTGGGTATAAACTGAAAGCAACTGTTTGCTACATTTGTAACAAGCAGTTTGCTACAGTTTAAAAGAAGAAAGAACTGACTGTTTTTTTTAAATTAAAACCTAACACAGTAACACTCCATGCAGGCAGGATATAAACTGTAACAACTGTTTGCTACAATTGTAGCAAGCAGTTTGCTACAGTTAAAAATAAGCAGTTTTTTTTTGTTATTACTGAAGTGTTAGGAAGGAGGGGCAATGCACATAAATGGGACCTGAATGGCTGGTTCAGGAGGATGGGGTGTGTGTTGTGCATCTGACCACATGGTTGGTGTGCCAGTAAAACAGTAGAAGGAATGGAATAGTGGTAGCCATGGATTAGATAGCATCGTACTGTCTGCAGGAAGGGATGGGTTGCTAGTTTGTGGGACCAGCATTATGCTTCTGTCAACCTCAGCCAGTCAGCCTCCATACAAGTTTTGTACCAAGTGAATGGAGAACAGCTACAGTCATTCCCCTGCATAAGGGAGGACC
>NC_056741.1:426226822-426296822 GCF_019279795.1 Protopterus annectens
AAAGAAAGAAGTGATAAAGGGAGAATTTCTGGAGTTAGATGACAAGGCAGGGAAAAGGAAATTTTGAATGATATGATCCTGTAATACAAAGACAGTTCAGACTGTCAGATATGCAAAGATTAATTTTTTGCTTGAAATGATTTCTCAGCAAAAGAGTATATATACTGAGAACGCTCACTAACTTCCCTTAAAATAAGTAGATTCAGCAACTGGGAGAACTGGATTCCAGCACAAAGACATATTTTTAATACCATGAGGAAATGCCACCGCAGATGTTGACAGTTCAAAATGCTGGACTCTGCTATCCTTAAGGTTTTTTTTTCTTATGTTTTTAGTCTGTTTATGTATCCAATGAGAGTGCTGAATAGAGTCCAAAATTAAAAAATTTGGAATGTATGTGAAACCAATAAACTGCATTGTTTTAAATGAGACTGAGATCCAGTCAATGAAACATTTGCTTTATATGATGGAAGGCAGATGACAGAGCTAATACCTATGTGATGGGGAAGTCTCCCAGGAATGTACTTTGCTCTTTACCAGTGGTCAAATGCAATGGTAGATGCTACTGATGGTAGGAAACTGATGATAAGGTTGTTTTTTGTGACTGCGAGGACACTTTGAATGCTGAATCAGGTTAATATTTATTACTGATAACTCATTAGCACTTTATGCATTCCTCTGCTCAGTGTCTGACTTTATTTGTGTAGTATGATTTTTGAGATATCACAAGCTAGTGGAGTAGTTACTTTTTATGTTATGTACAATATATCCTTTGTGGATATATACTACTAGGTATTTACTTGGTGAGCCCAAAAAATGGGTTATATCTACAGGTGGCAGAAGTGAAATTCCTAGAGTATCAATAGACTGAAGTATAAGACACCAAGGAACACAAAAGTAACCTCTATTTTTCATGGGAAATCAGTGCCTATAATTTTTTTTAAGTGTACGCCAGCAGTGATGCCCGTCTTTTAGTAGATGTCTCCCTTTTTCAAGCTGGTGCAATCATGGAGTTGGTATATATGTTTGGAAGCTGTGGGGGGGGGGCTTGTACCCCAACAGCAAAGAGTGCAGAAGGGGGCTCAACCCCAGCAAAAAAAATATTTATTTTTTTACCATTTTTTGGGGAAGTATATTTGTTTTCAGTGTTTATGATGTTCTGACTTTTGACATTTGATATTGTAGAACCAGCTAATTGATGACTGATTTCTGTGAAGATATTCTCAACTGAAATAGGAATGGGTGTTTGACAAAATAAAATGTGAGGTTTGCATTTTTTTTTTCAGTAAAATGTTTACAGAACTGGGCTTAGCTCTCCTTTAGTTTAAATACTGAAAATATTAGTTTTATCTAGATCTTTCCTACAGGTCATGATGCTCTAGTTTATAATCCCTGTTCTTCTGTAATGCATGAAAATGTGGTTTATTTGGCCATTGCAGATTGAGAAAGGTGATATGTCATCTGATGGATTGTAGGAAGTGTAGTATGTTAAATAAGCAGTTTTGTATGTTGTTGAAGTGTGATTTGTTATACTGATAAAGAGGGTATTGAATTTACTGACGCATGTGACAATACTGAGACTTAATGATAAGGGTAAGAAAGTATTTTTTTTAAAAAAAAGAAAAAAGCCTCATTGTAGTTATGTGCTTATACAGGTCCTACAGATCTCATGGTCAGGTTAAGCCCCGCTGAGCTCCCCCTTGCTGTGCTTGGGCTCGCTCCATGCCCCGCCCTGCCCCCAAATCTCACCCTTCCCAACTAGTCCTAAATTTATAGCTCTAAAACCACTTCCCCTCTTTTTAGAACCAATCAACAACTCTCCAGGCATTATCAAGACCCTCCCTACCTACCTATCCTAATTATCCCTCTACTCAAGATGGGCAAAAATCAAAGCTAATATCTAGACAATACCTCTGTTAGTGGCCATGAAACCTTTCAAATTAATGCTATTATACTGCCTACTACCCTTGATGATAATTCCATATCTTCTCACCACCTACAAAAATCTGTCCTACCTAGGCTACCACTACCCAAGAAGCCAAACCACCACTCCAATAATACAAATTAAATTAGACCACTTAATTCCCCTTACGATTAACTCCTTGCATACAAAATACCACCAACACATTAGATTCAGATATTAACCCCCAAAACCAAGAATTACCTAAGACTAATATTTAAATTCCTGAATCTCACAAATAGACTACATGGCAACCTCACAAGGGATGGGGACATTCATCCAAACCCTGGCCCAACCTCACTAGTCAATCCTAGACCCAATTCTACTATTCCCACTAATTTACAAACTTTAAACAGACCTTCGAACTCACTCCTGGTCAGTCACCTAAATATTAGAAGCTTAAATAATAAAGTATATATATATATATATATATATATATATATATATATATATATATATATATATATATATATATATATATATATATATAAAGTATGACTGTAATCAGTCATCCCAACAGCCACCTGCATTCAATATGCAGATGACTCCACTTTGATATGCTCTGACACCTCCCTTTTAAGTCTGCAGATTCTATCCCAAAATGTTTTTAATACTGTTGAAAATTGGCTCTGTAATCGGTCTCCTATTAAATCCTAAAAAAATGAAGCTACTGCTTTTCTCCCCCACTTGTAAAACCTCCGCTCCAACCTGTACTATAAAATCTAACAATGGCACTGTCATTGTGCCAGATCCCTGTACCAAACTCTTAGGTGTAACAGTTGATAATAACCTCAAGTGTGATATGCATATCACTCAAACTATTAATAAAGTTAATAAAAAATTTGGTTCATTATAGAACATCAAACTTTTCCTCACTCCACTAGCTAGGACCGTAATTGCCCGTATGCATCTACTTTCCACCCTCCTTTATGCATCCCCTCTCTTCACGAACTTGAGTAAGTCTGACCTTAATAAACTCTCTAGCTGCTTTAATCATATTGCTAAATTTGCCACTGGAGCAGCATACAGAACACACCACTGTCTGAACCTAAAGAATCTAGGGTGGCTAGAATTGCCTGTCCAACTTCAGTACAATCAGCTAATAGTAGCACATAAAATTCTCTACCAACCTGAAAACACACCCATAATACAAAAATTATCACCCCTTACAGCAACCTCAAGACACTTTGCTCATCCAACAAATTACTAGTCCAAACCCTCGAAAGCAACAACTCATCTGGAGACTCTCTATATGCCAACTCTGTTGGCAAAATATGGAACTCACTTCCTGCTGAGCTTACTTCAGAACCCGTTCTAACCCAATTCAGAAAAAATCTAAAGCAGTACTTTAAAAGGCAATGGCTATGTCCTTGCTCTAATCCTGACTAACTGGCAATATAAACATGCTAAAGATGTCTTTTGGCTACCCCTACATTGCTTCCTAATTGTTACTCAATAACAAATCAGATTTATATATGACAGAATGAATTACTTTTATCGTATGTATTGTATCTGTAACAGTGCTTTAACCTGATTAATGTAATAGTTTTTCTGTATGTATATATATATATATATATATATGGAGCTTTTCTCCCGGGCCTCCGCTGAAAATGGACAAGTATCCAGTCGAACTGTCCCAGTCAACAAATGTAAAATAAAATAAATAAATAAAGCGAGTTTGGACGATAAGTTTATTCAGATTGTCCAATTTGATTATATTGTAAGAAATGTGGATTTCCACAACTGATTCAAAGTAAACACATGAATGTTTATTTTGTTTAATTGGAACTGCTGCAGCACGTATAGTTTCCTTTCCTACAAAGTAATATAAAATACAGTGTTAGTGAGTAAGAATACCATATTGTTTTAATGGTGGAAGCAGTTGACTTGGCAACTAACTGGGTAACCTGGAGGTGGATATTTGATTTGAAAATGAAAATGAAATTATATAGAGAGTAAACTGGCTGTTACAGTTCTGAGAATGGATTAGAATTATATCTAGTCAGCATGCATGATTACATTCTTTTAAAGGGACTATAGGATGATGAAATTATATTGTATGGCCTCCCTTTCAATGAGAAAGAGATTTATGCTACATAGGTTCATAGGTGTTTGCTAGACTAATGACCACAGGGGCCGTTTTAAGTCTAGCCATGCATCCCAAATCTCAGACAAGTTCTGGTACCCTTGATAAGTGTAAACAGGGATTTGTGAGATGAATCATTTACAAGCAGAGGCCTGGGAGATGAACCATTTACAGGTTGCCTGTGTCCATTAGAGACATAGGTGCCAAACCAGGGATGAGTTTCGTGTTGCCCATACAATTGTCCAAGTTACACTTGAATCGGGTTAGGTATGAACTTTGCTTCACATGGATGGATAGTCTGTTCCGTAGATGGAGTAGTCTCTGGGATACATATCTGTCTCTCCAGCAGGTCCTATTTATACCACAGGCAAGGTTTGTGTTTTTAGAATGGGTAATTCTGGTGCTGTTTGTTTTGTGGATATGCAGGAGGTCCATCAGAGTATGGTCTGACAATGCCCCGTATGCCAGGCATAGATCTGCCCTCAAAAGTTTGTAGGAGATAGAATACAGGCATAAGGCCTTGGCAGAGTCTGCAAAGGACATTTTACTTACACCCTGTATACTTTTACTGAGGAACCTCTGTGGACATTCCAATTGTTGGATATGCCTGGCTAGGTACATACTAAAGGGGGCACTGTACTCAGTGACAGATCTGATGAATGCTGAATACAGTGGAACAATCATTTCCTTCTCACTACTGTAGACACATGATGGTCAAAGGCTAGATTGCTATCTATGTGTGTCCCTAAGTCCCTGACTACTGGGTCAGCTCTAAGGGATGTGTTGTCAATATGATAGTTACCAGGGATGGATGACTTCCAAAAGGATACCACCTCCATAGCTAGCACAAGGAAAAAGAAACTAAGGGTAATGCTGCTAAACGCCAGAAGTCTTAACCTCAAGATGCACGCACTCAAAGCTCTCCTCAGTATGGAGAACATTGATATCTGTGCAGTGACAGAAACCTGGTTCAAGGCTCCAGAGAGCACCCCAGCACTACCTGGTTATACCTCATATCATGCTTTTCGGCCCCAAAACCCGGACCGAACCACAAAAGGAGGGGGAGTTTCCATATTTATCAAGGATATCCACACCTCCAGGTTAGTGGCATTGCACAAAGTATCGGAGACCATCCATGTGCAACTGACAGTGGGCAAGACTGCTTTTCAGTTTATAGCATCCAACAGACCACCCTCCCAAAGTCAGGAATCCCACTCGGCTTTCATGAAAACATTGGAGAACATGAAGATCTCTCCAAACACCATTATATTGGGCGACTTCAACTACCCAAACATAGACTGGGAGCATTACTCAAGCCCCAGCACCTTAGCCCAAAGTTTCCTGGAATTTATAAACTCAAATGCTATGGAACAACTAGTCACCACTCCCACAAGAGGGGATAACATACTAGACCTGATCATTACCAACATGGGGACTCTATGCTCCATACCAGAAGTATATCCCTCATTGGTGAGATCAGACCATAAATTAATTTCACTGGACATCCGCATCCCAACCCCACCCCCAGCCCAGAAAACCACAGTGAAAAACTTCTCAAAAGTGAACTTTACACTTCTCAAAACCGAAGTGGAATCCTTCAAGGCCCCAGGGCCAGTGGAAACTACGGCCCAAACTGCAGAATCCCATATAAACACATTCTATGGACATCTCCAGGATTGCATGGATCATGCTATCCCAAAAAAAATCAAGACCCAATCATCCAAAGGCAGGCGTCCAGTCTGGTGGACCCCAGCCATAAATAAACTGTACAACAGAAGGAGGAAGCTACTACATGATAGAGCAAAATCTCTAAAAGGGAAGGCATCTCTGATCAGTACTAGCAAAAAATTACGATCCTCATAAAATCCTCCAAGGCCAGCTTTGAGAGAAAAATTGCACAGGACACTAAGGACAATCATAAGGCTTTTTTCAGTTATGTTAGGAACCTGGGATGCAACTCCCAGACTTGTTCTGAGTTAATTCTAAACTACAAAAAATACACTGAACCCACAGACATCGCCAATATCCTGGCAGACAGGTTCAGTGCAAACTTCTCCACCACCCCCCCAAAAGACCAAGTATCTATCCCAGCAGAGTGCAGCCTCCCAAACATCTCTGATGCTCAGGTGAAGGCCACCCTCTCCAAAGCAAAAAACACTGCTTCCATGGGACCAGATGGCGTCCCGGGTTGCGTCCTACATGAACTCCAAGAAGAACTAATCCCTCAAGTAAATCTGCTGTACAATCTCAGCCTCACTACAGGATATGTGCCCAAAGAATGGTGTACAGCAACAGTGGTCCCACTCCACAAAGGTGGGGCCTCTACGGACCCTGGAAACTATCGCCTCATAAGCCTGACTAGCTTAGTCTGCAAGGCTATGAAGAGGATCATCATGGAACTCATAAACAAAGACATTGGGGACCTACAGACACAAGATCCTACCCAATATGGCTTCGTCAAGGGCAGATCCTGCCTTTTGAACCTGGTCAACTTCTTCAAAACAGTCACCAAGGCCATAGATGAAGGGAAGATAGTCCACACAGCCTATCTGGACCTCGCAAAGACATTTGACACAATACTCCACTCGGGCATCATAGATAAGCTATCCAGCCTAAATATAAACCCCTATGTCACAAGATGGGTCGCAAACTGGCTCAAAGACAGAACCCACAGAGTGAGAGTTGCTGGAGCCATATCCGACTCAAAACCGGTCACAAGTGGCATCCCACAAGGTTCTGTCCTGGGACCTCTCTTGTTCGGTATTTGCTTTTCTGAGGTATAGGCCAACGTGGGAGTACTATGGCTCACCAAGTTCGCAGATGACTGCAAATTGGGAGCCATAATTGACTCTCCAGCTGACACAAACATCCTTCAAAAAGGTCTCACAGAGATGGATAACTGGTGCCAGAGCCATGGTTTAAAGCTAAATACCAAAAAGTGTATAGTCATACCCTTTGGCAAAAACAAAGTGCCCACAAATTACCACATAGGTGGTAACCCATTAAGTACAGAGAAAGTAATTAGGGATCTGGGGACCCAAGTTGATACCAATCTCTCCTTTGACAACCACATTGCCAAAGTGGTTAGAAAGACCTTCTACATAGCCCACCTCATCATGAAAGGATTCATATCTAGATCAAGAGAGGTAATCATGCCCCTTTATTCATCCCTCATCAGGCCCATCATAGAATACAATGCCCCCTTTGGGATGTACCTTACGTGACACCTGCAGCAATTAGAAAGACCCCAAAAGTACCTCACCAGGAGGATCAAGGGACTCAAACAGATGCCATATACTGCTCGGTTAAAAAAACTCCAGCTCTACTCAGTTGCATACCACCTACTTCAAGGCGATCTATGCCTGACATATAAAGCTATGTCCAACCCAGAATTAATGGACATGCTCCACCTCAGTAAATCTAAATCCCTTAGAGCCACGTGCTCAAGGGACTTGAACCTCAGCACAGAAATAAATAGAACATGCTGGAGGGACAGATTCATAACCCAGAGGCTCCCTTCACTCTGGAATAGAATTCCAATTCATGTTAGGCAGAGCACCTCACTGACTCTCTTCAAGAAGAATCTTGATGAGTGAATGGGGGATCGTAGGTTTGTCCCGGGGATTACTTCCGTGTCACTATTAGACAGAGGCACAGTAAACTAAACTTTAAAAAGGGCACAGTATACTCAAATCAAGGGGTGGCGTAAGCCAAACACAATCAGGCTAGGCTTATAAATGCCCCAGGGCAGATAGCCTAGTATGAACCTATGAACCTATGAACCTATGAATTTCTTGGCATTTAGTTTTAGTCTGTGACTCTGACTCTGACACCAGTTTTTTTGTCTGTGTCAGACCCTCCTGGAGAACATTTGTGTCAGTGTCGGATTCAATGGCAGCTCCTAATTTGCAATCATCTGCAAATTTAGTTAGCCAGACATGACTGACATTGGCCTTGACTTCTGAGAAGTAAATTCTAAAAAGGAGAGGTCCAAAGACTGATCCCTGAGGGACTCCACTTGTGACTGGCCTCTTTGTAGATTCTAACGTCTAACATGTGGCTACTTAGTCAATGACTGATCTCCTTTTCCCACAGCCAGATTTGCGAAGATAATAAAATAGACTGTCAAGTCTCAAACGATCATATGAGTTACGAGACAACTGAGCCACAATGCCATTTCCAACTTGTCAATACCCACGCTTCGGCCTTGCCTCTCTTTTCAAGGAGGACTAGGTCAGTCATACTGGGTGAAGTTATAAATACTTATTCAGTTGTCTGGTTCTTTTTCAAAGGGAGACAGTGTGCCACACTGCTTAAATTGTTGAGGGAGTCTGTTCCAGAGAAGGGGTAGGTGCTGTGTGGCAAATTTATCCCTTGTCTTAGTCTTATTTACTTGTCAGAGTAGATTTAGGTCTCTGGCCATAGTGTTATCTGGACTGTTTGATTTACTGAGGTATAAGAGGTCTTGTGTGACTGGAACATTTAGAGCCCTATAAATAAGGCACCTGTCCTCCCAAGGAGGCTATATGAAAATGAGCAAAGGGATAAAGCCACCAGTCTTTCTTGGTAGTTAAAGTCTTTTGATATTTTTAGTTACAAACTGCTGGCTGGGGTCTCTCCAATTGCTTGATATCTTTAATCCTGTACATCCTAAAGGGTCATTGGACTCAATAATGGGTATAATTGGTGTGGAGTACAAAGAGGTGAAGACTTCTTTAGATCTAGGAGATATACCCTTAGCTATGAGCAAGCTAAAATGATTTCCTAACCATTGTTGCAATGCAGTGATAAAATGTAAGGGAGCAAGAGGGTGCTTGCCAAATGCTACAGTGAGTCACTTTTTGGGACTGAGCTTAAAGCTATTTTTAGTACACCAGCTACTGATAAGTGTAAGCTCCTGCTAGACTGCATGTATGTCAGAGGGGGACTTGACAATAACTCCTAGCTTACAATCATCTGTGAACTTTGTTAACCAGAGATCATTATTGATAATTGAAGACTGAAGAAGTAGATACTGAACAACAGATCCTAGAATTGAACCTTGCAGGACTCCACTGGTCACCATCATGTTCTCAGAGGACACTCCTGGACATACTCTCACAGTGTGAGTCCTATCCCTAAGACAGTTGGCTATACACCTAACCACATACAGGTCAGTTTGGACTTTCTTTAATTTAATTACTAAATTTGCATGTGGTATGGTATCAAACGCCTTGGTGAGGTCAAGATACACTGAGTGGCAACTTGCCCACAAGTCAACAGCGTAAGGAAACCTCTCAAACATTTTTGGTAAATTCATTAGACAGGATCTACCCTTGACAAAGTGAAACTGCTGAAAGTAGAGTGTGATAAGATTTTTGATATTATAGTTAATTAGGTCCACAATGATATGCTCCATGGATTTGCATATACGACTTGTTAGGCTGGAGAGTTTCTAATTCCCAGGATCTGTGGTGGGTCCACTATTGGGGAGTGGCATTACAACAGCTGCGTACCATTCCTGTCAGCAATACCAGTTGACAGGTTCAGGTTAAAGAGTTGAGGAGTGGATTCACCAGTACTTGCTTAGTGTTATTAATTAAGCAACCTGGTTTGTTGTCAGGCCCCATGAATGAGGTGCCCTTCATTTTGGAGAATACTTTCAATAGATACTCTGTTGTGATGATTGGTGGCATGATTCCATCAGGGATATATGGGTTTGGAATGATGTTTCAGGGGTAAAGTTGGTACTGAATTTATTAGCCAGATGTTAGTGATATCCACTGAATCTGAGTAGTTGTTACCATTCTCAATAAGCCTAAAGTAATGCTGAGTGTTGTTTATTATTTTTCTGATATAACTAAAGAGGGAGTTGTGATTGTGTTTGGCTTTTGTGGCTAGACTGAGCTTGTGGGGCACTTTCATTTTAATGTCCCTTTTTCAGCTTCTTATCTAGCTGTTTCATGTTATCCTTAGTTTGAGGTAATTTATTCATGAATGCAGTCTTAGGAATTTCTTCCTTTTATTACACAGTTTATTAATACCAGAGGGTCACTATGCAGCATTGCTTGGATTTGGTAGAAACTTCCAATTTGATCTATCTGCCCAGTTGCAAGTAAAGCTTTGCTGTATCACACGTAGCATTACTGACATTTTGGTTGATACTGTTCTACTCTAATTAAGAGAATTTATCATATAATTTTAGGAGATTTGTACATTTAAAGTCTTTGAATTCTGTGATATTTGTTTCTGTTAGTTTATAGGCTTTGATAGAGAAGATTACTAGTCTGTGGTCTGACTTGACTAATGAGGAGGATACTTTATGGGGTGGCACATACAGAAGCCAAGTTTGTTATGACAAGGTCAATATATTCTGTTTTCTAGAAGGTTTATTTGCAATCTGGTCCATGGAGTTCTTGTTTATAAGATCTAATAATTCAATGATGTTTACTTGACTGAGGTTTGCTACTTATTGGACATTGTGGCCTGTGTAGGGGAGGTGATACAGTGGAAAAATAAAACTACGAATAAGATTTTGTATGCACCAAATTTAGGATGTTTTCAGCAATGGAACTTGCATGTCCAGGTGTTAAACAGGGGTTCATGGATTACATGTGCACTGGTGAGTCCTCACACCATGGGTTCATGTCTCAATCATTTATGTTGAAAAGATAAGTAATCAGATTGGTAAGGAAGAAATTGTTTCAAATGTCAAAACATTATTCTTAATAGACCTTTACTTGGTTAGTCATTTAGTTGAGTCAATTCTTCATTACCTCAAGGACTTTAGTACACCAAACCTGTTTATCAATAACTGTTTTTTAAGTTCTTGCAAATTCATATTCAAACTCCAGTAATGCAAACTGTACATTTTAGTCTCTGTTGTCCCAGATTCTTTTGACTCTGATCTTTAGCCCCATCAATGTCTTCCCTAGTGAATCCTAGCATTGCATTATGTGGCCTTTGTACTTAAGGAAATTAATAGTCTGTATTTATTTTCTTAAGTACTAAATAATTTAATAATCTGGAAATCCATAGGATTACAAAAAATCTTCAAAAACATAAGTTTACAAGTACTGATTTTCTTGTGTGGAACCTTACTTATATCAAACTGTACATGCAATTACTGAAAAAAACACAGTTTGCTTAATGTATCTTTGCTGATAATGATCAATGTGATTTCTCTTTAAAATCTTATACAAATTATATATTATACATATTATTATAGATTTTCTTCCTAGAGGCAATAACCTTTTAATTTCATGGAGGCAATCACTAGGTAAAGAATCCACAAAAATGACATATGTCACTACTTCTACTTCTTCCCCATCTATTTGTAAATAATTAATAGGGCAAGATATTTTTTTTAGCATTTGCATGTTCTACTTTCATCTTTATCAATAGCCTGTTCCACTCTTCCTCATTTTCAGAAATCAGAGTGGTATCACCATCAGGTTAGCAACTCTCTTAGCAATCTTGATTCCTTTATCTCAGTTGACTAACCTAGCATTTTACTTGATATATTCAATATACAAATTAAATAAGTGTGTGACAATGTAGATCAATCCTATACTCCTTTCCCAATGTTGAAGCAGTTATCCCATACTCATTTCAAATTATTGGTTCTTGTTTTGCATACAGATTTTGTAAGAGGCAAATAAGATGGCCTGTTATTTCCACTTCTCTAAAAACTTTCCACAGTTTTTTATGTAGCACACAGCCAAAGGCATTAGCATCATTAATAAAGCAGAAGTAAATATATTTCTGGAACTCTCTTGTTTTTCCTGTTACCCAATGGATGATGGCACTTTTATCCTTCTGTTTCTGCCCATTCTTAAACCAGCTTGTACATCTAGCAGTTCTTCTAGTTCTTAGTCCATATATTGCTGGAGTCTAGTTTGAGGGATCTTGAGCATTACCTTGGTAGCATGTGAAACAAATACAATTATTCAGTATTCTGGCAACGTTATTATTGAACTGTGTTTTTTTTTTCCAAATCTGTTAGTAAATTCCAAGCAACAGTTTAACAGCATCAGTTTGCAGATTTTTAAACAATTTAGCTGGAATTGCACCACTTTCTTCAGCTTTGTTATTAGCAAGGCTTATTATAGTCAATTTAACTTCATATGACCTGATGTCTGGCTCTATATCAGAGAACATAGCATCACATGTATCAGTGATGTTAGGGCCCTTCTTCTATAGCTAGTGTATATAGTCCTGCCACCTCATCTTAGTATCTTCTGTTTCTGCTAGGTCTCTCCCATCTTTGTCTTTTGTCATGCTCATTTTAGCTAGAAGTTTCCCTTAATATCACCAACCTTCTTGAAGACATCTCTTGAATTTCCCATCTTATCATCTTCTTCCTTCTTCTTCCAGTTGCATACACTGCTCTTGTAACTATGCCTCTCTATCCCTTCTTATCATTGTCTGAGACTGGCCATTCACTTTCACATATTTTCCATCTCCATTGACTTTTGCTCTCCTTCTTTCCACAGACATTTTTCAAGCCTCCACAAACTGACATTTTGTCTTCTTAATCTTCCTTTTGTTTGGAATTTTTTTGGGGGCCGACTCCAGTACTACATCACATTATCACAAATGCCTGTCCATAGTTTCTTATATGTTCCATCTACCATATCTAATCCCTTAAATTGATTTTTGCTTCCACTACATATTCATTTGGGATATTGTTGAGCTTATATCTAGTTGACTTGAATGTTTTTCTTGTTTAACTCTAAACTTTACAACAAGAACCCGATGACCTGACCCACACTCAGCTCCAGGTCTTGTTTTTTTGCTGACTATGTGGAGCTCTTCTGCAAATTATAGGGACCCCTTTCCATCTGGTGATACCCAGTTGTAAAGTCATAACTTAGGCTATTGAAAAAGAGTGTTTTCTGTGACTAATGGCACGATGGGACTGATGGTCAGTTATCTTCATGTTAATTACTATGAGGATTATGATAATATCTAAGGAGGACAGTTTAAAGAAAAGATTCAATGTCAAAGGGAGTCTATGAAAGGGGAACTTGTAACTATAGTATCTCATATTTCATGCCAGATTATTCTCGGAAATATTGTATCCCTCTAGATTATAAATATACTGTAGTAAAGCTGTAAGAAGCTTTTATAAAAGATGTGGATACAGGTAATACTTTTCATTTCATCTCATTAAGACCCAAATTTTAAGGTTTGCTGGGGAGATGGGATAGAAATGATCTGTAAGGTTATGGAAAGGATCCTTATGAAATTAATAAGGACATAGGCAACCTATTAACTCTAAAACAAGTCAGTTCTGATTTGTTAAGGATAGGAAATCAAAAGGCTGGATATGTGTGTGTGTGTGTGTGTGTGTGTGTGTGTGTGTGTGTGTGTGTGTGTGTGTGTGTATGTGTGTGTGTGTGTGTGTGTGTGTGTGTGTGTGTGTGTGTGTGTGTGTGTGTGTGTGTGTGTGTGTGTGTGTGTGTGTGTATGTGAACATGTGTGTGTGTGTGTGTGTGTGTGTGTGTGTGTGTGTGTGTGTGTGTCTGTGTATAAGGTTGAGCGAGTGTGTAGAGGAAGCTTGTTTATTGAGAACTGGATTCCAAAGTGTGTCTGTGTGTGTGTGTGTGTGTGTGTGTGTGTGTGTGTGTGTGTGTGTGTGTGTGTGTGTGTGTGTGCACAAATATATGGCTGTCTGAATGTGTGTACGCATGTGTGTGCCTTTGCTAATGTGATGCATGAGGCACTAGAGAGAACACTAGCAGGGTCAGGTCTGACAAAGTTAGTGTTCATGATAATGAGTCAATAATAAGATATTTTCCATTGTGGCTGCACCTATCTTTAAATCACATTTTCTCACCATTATACAAATTAAACAACCAGTGCTGGGCAATTAGCATAAGTAGTAAGAATTTTATTGAATTCCAGGGTAAGTCTTTTCACTTCCATTACAGGCTTGTGGTATTGGACTGCTGGGCTGCAGCCCCCAATTTTCACATTAAAAACAAAAGTTTAATTAATGATTTTTACACACTAATAGTAGTTTGAATTGCAAACTGGTGTGTAGAGCTGAAGCTGCGAAGTTACACAGAAGTCAGAGCTGCATGCATGAGTGCTTGAGTTCCTATTTAAAAGAAAAGAAAACAAAAATATCTTTTTGTTGCTAGTTTTTAAAATAGTCCAGATTGGGAAGACAACAGGCCAGTGGCGGCTTGTGCCATCGGACTGCAGGACTTTAGCCCCACCAGCTGTGGAAAGAAAAAAAAAAAAAGAACATTGTAAAAAATAAAATATTTTTATTGTATGCATACATACATTACTGGTCTGGCTGACTGCTGCAGCTGCTTAGCTCCGAGTCAGACTCCCGGAAATTGAACTGCACATGCTCGGCAAATTTTGTTTTTTAAAATAATAAAAAAAAAAAAAATAGTTTCTGTAAATCCGGACTGTTGTAAAAGCAGTCCAGATTAAGGAGAAAAGGCATCAGTATGTGATGCCCAGAAGTCTATGCAGTTTATAAACCGCTAAACTGGAAGGGGTTTGGACTGCCATGTCTGCAGTCACGTATGTGATGCGAATGGCTGGATGGCTACTGATTGGTTCTCGGCTCTCACTCTCCTCCCACCCTTTGTGTGCTGGGAAAAAGACAGAGCAAGAAACAGTTAGTAGCAGTCTGCAGACACAGTATTTTTAGATGGTCATGGAGTTCGACTGTTCGGGGACCATTGGATACTAACAGCGACCAGTTTCACCAACTCCAGCCATGTTGCCCCCTTTTGCAAAGTTGTCTGAAATGACCCATTGTTTGGGGATTTTGTCTTCCTTGTGTGGTGAGTAAAAAAATATCCCTTAAATTGGCAGGTTACAGCAGCTCAATCCTGTTTTGTTTTAGGTCTTGGCAGGAAGTTTTAATTAAGTTTCAGAGATTACATTATGCCCTAACTGTGAAATCATTTAACCAGTAGTGTAACATATTCTGGAACAGTTACTTTTGAGTTGTCATTTGTGTCTGAAGAGCTCTTAGCTAGGGACCTATGGTGTGAAGAGTTTGTTCTGTTCAGCTAGTGGCGGCATGCTATGCAGTCAACTGTCTGTCTTACTGCAGTGAGGATGGAGTGCCCCCACACACACTTGTTGAAGACTTATGTGTAGCCTGTCCTAATTGTGAGAATGGAAACGTCTAAATTATTTCACTTGTCATCACAGCCGTGTGTTATCTGGTGGTAGAAAGGTGCCTTCACCGCCTAGTGTAGGGATAACTGCTCGAGATCCAGTTTTAAAGCTATTCCTTGTCTCTTGCCCAAACCCATTCCTGATACTTAAGTTTGCAGTTCTGTCTTCATACGTGTGCACGTAAAAAAAGTTAATGAATCTACAAAATGCTGTGTAAGTAGCGACGTTTATGCAGTAAAGTGGAAAATTAAAAATACATGTTCAGAGGTTTCCTTATGTCTAGTTTAAAAACAAAATATAAGTTTGGGGTGGTGGTAAGGGCAAATTAAAATACACATACATGTATGTATGTGTGTGTGTGTGTGTGTGTGTGTGTGTGTGTGTGTGTGTGTGTGTGTGTGTGTGTGTGTGTGCGTGTGTGTGTGTGTGTGTGTGTGTGTGTGTGTGTGTGTGTGTGTGTGTGGTCTGCATTACTGTTAATAGGTACTGCTTAGCCTTAACAGTAAAAGATGCACTCTATATGTTTTAATAAAAAATATAAAAATGGTTGTGATACCTAAGAAACAACAGCTGATTCACCTGAAGTGAAACAAATGCATATTTAAAAAAGACACTGTGACTGGACTACTGGAGCATCCAAAAATTCCAACTGTTGTGTTTAAACAGGCTTGATTTTATGCCTGATGTAATGTTATTATTGCATGGGATAGAAGATGGAGTGGAAGTGTAAAAAGTTGTGGAAATTAATCTGTTAAAGTTTATTTCCTTTGTAAGCTTAATTTTGCTGAAATGAAATAAATGGTTAGAAAATTCTAATTAATTTTTCACTCAAGATAATTATTTCTCTGTACATGTAGTTTTCAGCAGTTCTACAGAAACGATTCATGTGATGCTTTGTGACTCATTGTTCCTGTATGTTTAGCTAGTTGTGTACCAAACTTCACTTGTAAAGACTGTATGCTTTGAATTTCATTTCATCACATCTTCTACTGGAGTATGTTGTGATGAGAAGTTGGGATATGTTTTAAATTCATGCCTATCCCTACAGCTGTGCAAACATGCAGTTATGTATAAGATACATAGATACTGAGATATGAGGGGTGAATCTTCCACAGAGAGGTGTAATTTTATTTTATATTACTTGATCTTTGACTTTGATCCTTTTTGCATATTTCAGATTGAGCCTGAAACTGGTCAGTATTGATCAGTACACTACTCTGGTAAACAAATATAACTAAATAGATAAATATTCTTTTTTGGATGTTGTGTCATTAATCTGTATTCGATTTTGTGCAGAGTTTATTTTATAAAAAACAGTCTTGATCAGTTCTTTTATTTTGTGTCAATTCTAATATATGAATTTTGAATAGCCTTTTTTTGTATATAAATGTATGATATTTACCTTTTCCATGGTGTTAAACTGTATCGTAAATTCTGTAGCAACACAATAAATAGTATTATTTGTGGAGTGGATCCTCACCTATGTTAGCCTAATTAATGTTCAAAAGTGTACATGTTAATTAGTTCCATCATCTGTTTTAGAATTAATTTTTGGAAATCTGCTACCATGTATGTGTCTGTGTGTACAGATTTTTGTATCAAATTTTTGGTCCGGTTTTCATAAAATTGTAGCTTTCTGGGAAATTAGTGGCAAATCATTAAAAATTGAAGTTAGAAAATAATGACAGGCATTTGAGTTTCAGATTTCATACCTTTCAGAAAATTCATACTAATGCAAGACCTATTATTCTATTATCTTTCTAAGTTTATAAGAGCAATATTTAAAAATTGCCCTTATTTTGGGCCTTTGTCCCACTTCTATTTATGGCTTTTTCCAGATTTCTTGCTCTGAGGTTGAGAGGTATGTCAAATGTGTCAGGGCTATCACCGTCAGCCAGAGACATTTCAAATTTTGACATACTTATTGCACCCCACTCCCCTATTTAGTGACTTTGGATGTGTCCAAGCAAGGCTAGAAGTAGTTATGCAGTGTAAGTGTACAGAATATCCCCCCATCCAAGGTAGACACAAGCACTGCAGTGGCTTGTCATCTGTCCTTGATTTTGCAGAATGTTCTGGTTTTCTGTCATATTTTTATATTGTTGATTTAAACTTCTTATTATTCTGTGTTTAAGTAGCAATGATTTAATGACCATCAGGTAAGCTTGTCTGAGATTTTAAGATGCAAGTAAGCTTTAATAAGCATACTGTTAAGGAATTATCAACACTGAAAGCCTTTTTTGTTGTTGCCATGCAGAAAATACTTATATAACTAGATAACATATAAGCCTTAGGTATTGAAATGCATATGACAGTATTTCTAATAACGGACAGGATTACAGTATTATTAGAAGCTCGTTATGTTTGTTGGAGACTTGCAGTCATCTTTGCAGGCTTTACTCGTAAACTAAACAGGATGCCAATCTATCATGCGTGATCCATAACCTGTGCAGTAATCCTTTAAGCAATTTATCTTGATCTTGTTTGCTGTTCATTTTTTAGTTTGATCATGTTTTCCCCATAAACAAGGAGATAGTTGTTGTCAGGCAGCAGGTTTTTTGTGGATAACAAACATTTTTACAATAGAGGGTATATGAGAGATTGCTACTTTCAGCATGTTACTTGGTACGTTTGTAAAGCTGAATATAAATTATAATTAGAAATGCAGTGCAAGGAGAAGTGGTTTGAGTTGAGTGCTGCTTGATTTTGTATACTTGATTTTGACTGGCATTCCAGTAATGTATTTAAAAAGTAATTTATTTTTCATGCCTCACAACCTTTTTGTTTCCATCTAGATATTAAGAAAGCTGTCATGCAGCTAATGCATTGAAATATTTTTTTTCTTCTCCACTTCATTTTGTCTTGATTGGACTCTCATGAAGACAATTTGGCACCCAGGGCAGCGTATTTAATTAAAGTCCCAGTTTTTGTGGTTTTGAGCATAGCTCTGCCCCTTTCTAGTTAGCCACACCCCTTCCCATTGGCCCCACCCATTTAGCTGTCTCCTGCAGCCCCGCTTTGATTTGAAGTCACTAGCCGCCACTGCTACAGGCATCAATGCAGATGCCCAGAAGCCATTGTGGTTTTAACTGCAGGAAATTAGAAGCAGACTGGACAGTTAAGTCAGCAGCTACATCATCTAATATGAATACGTGATGTGGCTGCTGATTAGTCTTGTTATTCTTGGTCTCTTCCCACACTTTCTTTAACACATAGTTTGTGAGGGAGAGAGAGAGAGAGAGAGAGAAAGAGACTGAGAGAGATTGATGACAGAGCAGGAAAAAAAAATGTGCCTCATTGAAATTTTGTAATCCATCATCGATCGGATTAATGCTTTAGGTGATAGAAACCAAGGATTCCTTTGGCAAGGAAGGATATTTTTAAATTATCCTCCTCAAAAGGGCCAACCAGATACTTACTGCATTTTTTTCATTGCAGGGTTGACCAGATAATTTGTGTATTTAATTATTTCCTGGTAGGGTCGACCAGATTCTTTTTAAATGGTGTGGAGGAGTATATATTTTCTATTTGACATCACAAGCCTGGCATCTGGCAGGGTCAAACAGATAATAGTAGAAGGCTGACTCTGCTGTGAACTGGCTGTTTTGGGGGCTGTTTGTGATGTTTTTCTAACAATATCCTGGGATGGCCAACCAGACACTAGTAGATTGTGTATGTGTTTTGGGAGCTGTTGATGGCTTTCTGTTTTTTTTTTTTTTTTTAGTATAATATTCTGGCTGGGTTAACCAGATACTAGGGAGGCAATGTGTTTTAGGGACTGTTGGTTATTTTCTTTTTTTTAACATAATACACTGGTGGGGTCAATCAGTTACTAGTGCTATGTGTGTTTTGTGGGCTGTTCTTGACTTTTTTCTTTCTTTTTTTTAATATAATATCCTGGCAGGTTAACCAGATACTAGGGAGGCAATGCACTTTGGGGAGTGTTAATGATTTTCATTTTTTCACATAATACACTGGTAGGGTCAACCAGATACTAGTGTTCTATGTGTTTTGGGGGCTGTTGATTACTTTCTTTCTTTTTTTTAATGTAATATCCTGGCAGAGTTAAAGAGGTACTTGGGAGACAATGTGTTTTTGGTACTGTTGATGATTTTTTTTAACATAATACACTGGGAAGGTCAACCAGATGCTAGTGGTCTATGTGTTTTTGGAGCTGTTGATGACTTTCTTTTTTTATATATAATATCCTGGCAGGAGACAAAGAGATACTAGGTATGCAGTGTGTTCTGGGGGGCTGCTTGCAGATTATATTTTTTTTAACCTAATATAACTTTGCAGGGTCAGTCAAGATACATTAGGACAGTTTATCAATCTTTTGTTGTTGAAACAAACTCTACTCTTGTTTGAGTAAAGTGTGTATGGGTGAAGTGAAATAAGATCATCTGCAAGTTATTGGCTATGTGATGTGAATGAAATACAGTATTGTAATTGTGGCCTTCTAGTTTCATTATTTTAAACCATGTAGGCTCAAAGCAGGTTCTCTAGTTAGGCAGTTGGGATGGGGGCAATGTCTACGTGTAAATGGAAAGACTGCAGTTGTGACTTGCTTTGCAAGAGTAATGTGCATTTGAGTTAAGACAGCTGTGGTGGTGCAGCGGTAGCATTGTCGCCTCACAGCAAGAGGTTCTTCTGTTTGATTCTCGGCTGGAGTGCCTTCTGTGTGGAATGTGCTTGTCCTCCCTGCAGTTGAGTGGCATTTGAAAGACATGCGTGAATAGGTGTGCCTTCATTGAAGGCTGGGCATCGAGCTGGCACCTTGGCACTGTGAAAATCTACTGCCAATCATTAGCAGACTGGAGTTCTGCTGTGGCGACTCCTAACCAGGAAAAGCCGAAGGAAGATAAACAATAATTTCTGAACTGTGAATATTGTTTATGTGAAAAAGAATACTTACATTAATGACAGTGTTGTCTTTTTTTTTTTTTTAACCTTGGAAGATCAAATCAGATACTGTGGGTGAGGTAGGAAATGGGGATTGGGGCTATGTGTGAATGAAACAACTGGCCTTGCTGTTTAGTGTTGTAATTCCAGCTTTGCAAAACTATAATACTTTTCTGTCTGTACTTTCAGATGAATGTAAAATAATTAGCAAGTGTATGAGTAATTCTTAATGTGTGATATTTCATATCTGTTCAAGTATATACTGAATGTTTGTTTAAAAATGTTTGTAATATGTTGTTGCTTTTCTTCCTGGACATCAGCTGGAAGGGTTTTTTAACTAAAATTGGTTGTAGAAACTTGGCTAAACAAAAGTAAAATAAATAAAATAAAATGTGTACTTGGCTGGCAGACATAAGCTGTGACTAATGTTTCTGTCAAAAAATGAATAATACAAGTATGCATCCCAAGTGTTACTATTATTTCTACTTCAATCCTGGCAGGGTAAAAATCAACTACTATAGTTAGGTAATGGGGTTGTTTGTGAATGAAATGAGTTGACTGGCCTTGCTGTTTACTATTGTAATTGTGGCTTTACACGATTAATGTGTATTTAGGTAAAGTCAGCTGTCATACAAGCCTGTGACTACTGTTTCTGTGCAACAGAGTAAATTAATGCAATCTTTGCTGTTTTCTTTTTAAACCTGCAGGGTCAAAGCAGGCACTTCAAGCTGGCAATTGCTATGATGGGTGTTTGTGGATGAAATGTTTGGCACTGTAGCTTTGGTGTAATGCATATTACTTCATACAGTACAGTGTGCGCTTACTACATCATGTGTAGTCATAATATTTTCATGTAGTCAAGACAAACCACTTTTTTACTGTTAAGAGGTGTTATAGCAGAACCTAAATACCTCATTGACTCTGAAATGCACTTTAGTGTAGTATTGGTTGGTAGACTGCTCTGCGTGTGCAATAGTGACTGAGCACTTATTTTATGTAACTTGGTAAGCATGGTCAGTGTTGATCTCACTGTAACATAACTACATAACTTCACACTTTTCTAGTTGGCCACACCCCTTTCTAGTTGACCCCACCCCATTCAGCCGTCTCTTGCAGCCTTACTTTGATTTGAAGTCACCAGCTGACATTGCTTCCATAGCAAAACTAAACATTTCATTTTCACATTTGTGTTCAACAGCACGCATATTCTTTTGTGCACAGTTACAGATTCTGCAGTACTGATTAAAAGCTTAACAGTACACCCTTTCTTGATTCTAGGCACATCTACTAACTCCAGAAAATGCAAACAGCTCCATCAGGGATCCTTTCTCTGTTTTATTACATTGCCGCAAGGCTTTCTCTTTTAAATACATTTCTTTTACAACACAGCCTAACATTATTTTTACCATAACATTTGGCTGACATTTTATTTTATACACTTCCTTTTCATCAATTAATGCTTGTAACTATGTACTAGTGATTTCACTTATTCTATGAACATCCACAGCTTTTGACAACTTCATATTTGTTTCTCTTAAAAGCCTGCTTCTTGTTTCATTATTTCTTTAGCCACAAACTAGTCCCTGTTATAAGTGAATCACTCAATTCACCAAATCCTTAATCTCTGGCTCTGTTCTTCATCTCAGTGACATATCCACTATTAGTCTCTGTAGGACTTTGTGCTTTTTTAATAAAATATCTATTAAATGTCATATTTTTTGTGGGTAAACAATAATTACTAAATTTAAATCCAAGTACTGATATTTTATCTTTCCCTTCATCAAAAAAGTGAAAGTGTTAAATGACTATACAGCTTCTTCACCAGCAGCATGTAGGAATGCTTAACATGTTACAGATTTTTTAGCTAATCCACTTGCTATGAGGACTAAATCAAATTTTTGATCTGAGGCTTCCATTTTTTTCTTCCAGGCTTGCAGAATAATAATATCAGGTGGGGGCAGCCAAATCAAATTTCCATTGTGAACCATACTTTTATAGTGCCAAATTCAACAGCTGTTGAAAGCAAATTATTTCCTCACATTTGCAAATATATTTATTCAATTCTGTCAGATTTTTTCTCCATTCTGACACTATGCCATGTTAAGAGTCTTAAACTTTACAATGTCAACAGAGGTCTAACCTCCATGAACTCTGTATTATCAAATGAATTCTGTGGACCTTCTGTGAACCACATGGCATACTAATCGCTGCAGCTGTCTGTGAAGTCTGTATTACCAAATGAAGTCTGTGGACCTTCCGTGAACAACATGGCATACTAATCGCTGCAGCTGTTTGTGAAGTCTGTATTACCAAATGAATTCTGTGGACCTTCTGTTAACCACCTGGCATATTAATTGCTGCAGCTGTCTGTGAAGTTTGTATTACCAAATGAAGTCTGTGGACCTTCTGTGAACAACATGGCATACTAATTCCTGCAGCTGTCTGTGAAGTCTGTATTACCAAATGAATTCTGTGGACCTTCTGTGAACCACCTGGCATAGTAATCACTGCAGCTGTCTGTGAAGTCTGTATTACCAAATTAATTCTGTGGACCTTCTGTGACCCACATGGCATATTAATGACTGCAGCTGTCTGTGAAGTCTGTATTATCAAATGAATTCTGTGGACCTTCTGTGAACCACCTGGCATAGTAATCGCTGCAGCTGTCTATGAAGTCTGTATTACCAAATGAATTCTGTGGACCTTCTGTGAACCACATGGCATATTAACTGCTGCTTCTGTCTGTGAAGTCTGTATTACCAAATTAATTTGGTGGACCTTTTGTGAACCACATGGCATATTAATTATTGTAGCTGGTACTTACTCTGTGCTAGTAAAGGACGTAGCACCATGACAGTAAGACACAAACTTTAATTGAATATTGTTGCAGCAGTGTGATATAGGCAACACAATGTCTTGGATAATCTAGGCAAGAACATTACCAGCTTCAACCCACGTATCACTGACAATAGCATGCCACTCCATGTACAGTGCTAGGCAGGCATAGCAGCTGATTGCCTTATAAGATTACACCTCTCTTTCTTATAAACTAAAGCAATCACAAGGGATTAATGACTTATCAGGGCTGGTTTACTCTTTAAAATAGGCTCAACAGCTCAGGATAAACTTAATTTACTTGTCTGTTTGACGAAGGCACCAAGACCTATTCACTGGTTGATTGTCTACATTTCACAACCCTCTAGCAGCCCTCTTGTAGTCAGTGTAGGACATTGTTGTGCACATTGAAGGATATCACTAACCTAGATCCCTTTAACAAGAGATCATTAGGAACTGCCACATATGCTCTTTTTGGCCAGTACTGCTCCATGCATCTATCCAGTCCGCTGTGGTCTGGTCTTTCATTTTAACAGATGTTTGCAGTTTGTCTGCAGCTAAAAATTGTGGAATATGAGGGCATCGCTGAACTTTTGAATACTCAGGACAGGCCCAAAGTGTCTTTCTCTACCTATGCATATCACTGTCCCCTCCTGTACAGTGACCAGAATTAATATGTTATAGGCCTCCACCAGTCCCTCTCTTTCTGAAGGACATTTGACAAATGATATGAGGATGCATATGCAGACAACTTCAACTCTTTGCTGAGACTATAAAGGACACCACAGGAGTGGACAAAAGGTTATACTGCAGCTGGTTGAGTAGTTTTTGTTTGGCACTTTCTCAGCATTAGTAGTCCTTCTTAGAGAGAAGGTCTTTCAGTAGCTTGTCTTTTTAGACCTGTCACTGAATAAATTTCCCCCACTAGTTAACGTCTCCAAATTTCAATAACATTAGCCAGCTACATTATTTTTAAGACTTCACTGTTTTTCTTTGTAGACTTGGAGAAAACATATAATAAGAAGGTCCCATGAAAGCTGATATGTGCAGCCCTCTGATGCATCAAAGCCCCAAAAACATAAGCAGAATTAGTGCAGGTTATGTACAAGGACCCAACGACACAAGTATAAAGAGTATTTGGACTTACAGAGGGTACCCAGCAAGAGTGGGAGTGGGTATGTATCAGTGTACACTGCAGTTCATACTTGTGATGGACTACATTAGCAAACAGGTCAAAGGGGACAGATCAAAAAATCTTCTGTATGCAAACAATGTGGCACTGCAAGCAGACGCTGAACAGGAATGTCAGTGAACGATAAGGGACTTGAATGCAAAACAGAAGGCACATGGGATGCAACTGACTACAGACAATACAGTTATCATGGCAACAAATGGGGAAATGAGAAAAAGCCAAACATGAGACAGATGGAAATAGCTGAACAGGTTAATAAGTTCAAATATCTTAAGAGGAGGAAAGAAGTCTGAATAAGGAGGTCAAACCTAGTATCAGAAGTGTTGTGGTCAACTGACACAGAGTGTTAGGGTAGTTTGTGACAGAAGAGCACCAAAGAAGCTGAAAAGGAAGGTGAACAAAACAGTGGTGCAACCTGTGCTTCTGTATGGCACAGAAACCTAGGCAGTGAAGCATGGCAGTTGAGGAAGATTAAGGTGATGGAGATGAACCACTTGAGATGAGTGGTAGTATGCATTCTGTGGGACAGAGGAACAAATGAGTACCTCAAGACTGAAGCCAAAGCCCAGTTTTAGAAACTGTCAAGGAGAGCAGATTATATTTGTTAGATCATATGTGTAGGAAAGAAAAAGACAATTTCATGAAGAATATTTGGGAAAGACAGGAAGAAGGCAAGAAGAAACAAGGACATCCAACCAAGAGATGGATGGACTACATGGAAGAAGACTTGCAAACACGACTGTCAAAGAAGGTAGGAAAGTGGCACTGAAGAGCGGTGCTGACAGTTGATACAACATCCCGATTCCATATAGAAAAATTGGGTTGATTATAATGATGATGATGATGATGACTAAGAGGAGGAAGTCTCACTCCACTGCCAGAAATCATGTGACCACTAAATTTGTTGCTTTTGCTCAGCTGATACTTTTCTGTATTCAGTATAATATCTGCTTTCTTGTTTGACACAGTTTGCAGTCTGGCAGCATGTTCCAACTGTGGTTTTCCCACAGTTGAAGATGTTATCCATATGGCAAACTGTTCCTGGAAATCCACTGCATTACACTGACAGCCAGTTCTGAAAGTGACTTGAAGCTTCTGTTGAAGAACCGACAGCCAAATAATGGTTGTATGTTTGGCAGTTTCTTTGTACAGTAAAATGTGCTAAAATCCCATACTTGTATAAAGTAATGGTTAGCATCCTTAGTGTCTGTTAGACTGATAGAATGTATTTCTTTTTCACTCTGCTTCATTGAGTTGTGGTCAGGTCTGCACAGATATGTACTGTCCAGCTTCTCTACTATCCCTTAACACCAGTCTTTTGGTTCCTTCATGGTGAGCCTGACACACAGTTTCTCCATGCGTATAAAGTCTACTTTGACTTTCCTGACTTCGCCAAATAAGGAGGCTGACCCATTTAGGTATCATAGGAAAATAAGGGCCCTTGTGTTCCCATCTCCTTATTTCCAACCAGCATTCCAGTTTATGGTAGATTTGCCCTTTCTTGCCATATTACTTTGTCACTTTTTTCTCTGTTATGTCTTTCTTTTTAATGCCTTTGTTACTGGAAAATGTTCTTCTTCTGAATTTGCTGCCTTTGAATTATCCTTCTTTCTGCTTAATCCTCTATTTTTAGTCATACACTATGTATTGATACATTTACTTTGGCTGAAACATGTGCTTGCTTTCCCTTCTCTCCCTTATGATATCAAATTTTCCTCCATTTATCTACGACCTTTGAAGAACTTCTCAGTATTCTGGTTCCCTAGTCTAATACTATGTGGCTAACCCATTACTGGTGCTGGCAATATGCAATACATTTTCTTTACACATTTCTCTTTCCAGTCAAGCAGTTTGATTTGTTGTCCCATGGTTCACTCTTCTAACATGGAGACCTTATATTGTTCCTCAATTAAGTGTGCTTGTGAATCAAATATATTCATAATAATAAATGACATAAAGCATGGAAATAAACAAACATGTTCATTTTATAACCAAGATACATAAAGTTCAAAAGAATGTCATTGCCATTTTTGCTTTGGGATCCATCTTACCACAGTTGTTTTTGCTTAATATAGTGTTTTTGGAAAACAATAGTTGTTTCCTCTTCTCAGAGTTCCTGTTGAATTGTAGACTTGGCACCTTCCTACTTTTTCTCTTTTCCTCACTACTGCCACTGAACAGGTAATTTTATAATTTCATATTGAGGTAGTCTCTGAGAAAAGGCAATGAGAACACAAATAAAGATCAGTACCTTTCATCTTTATTTCTTTCACCTGCTTTTTAAGGTCTCCTGCTTCAATTCTCGGTGAGTTTCATTCTTCTCGCTGTCTTTTATGTTGCTTTCCCTGCTCCTTTTCCTACTCCTGTACTTCTTTTTATGTTATTTTCTAGTCTCCTGAATTTTCTGACGATATTGTACTTGAAGGCCTCACCTTGCGTTTTGTGCAGAGGTGGGCGTGTCGCGAATGATTGACAGCCAGGTCTGCATATGTAATGACCCATGATTGACATGGCATTCAAACAATACAAACAAATGGACTTTTTTTTTTGCTAAAAATAAAAGCACACTCTTGAAAAATTTTAGTTGCTTGTTACATTTTAAAGTGTTTCAGATACAAAAATAATAGCTTTTTTGCTACAATAAAAGCCCACACTTTTTAGAATTTTAGTTGGCTGGTAAGCGATTCAAATACAGAACTAATAGCTTTGAGGGAATATATATTCATTAGTGCCCGATTACGAAACAGCACGGGGGCAGGTTTGGGGCGGGGCTTGCCACTGCGCATCTGGTCAGGCCCTCAAGTACAATATCGCCAGTTTTCTTAATCCCCTTTCAGTCCAAAATAACCCATCTAAATCCAATGCAATGATTCAAAGGGCCTTCTTCGTATCTCTATGCAATTGCTTATATACTTTCACCATTCTATATTCTCTCTGCTTTTAGTGTCCTTCAAGGAATGTGGTGCAATAATTTCTCTTGCTGTACATTTGCTCACTTCTTCATAACATTTTTTTCCTTTTTTCTTTTCGCATTTTCTGTGTTGATATCCTGTTTTGTTTTGGTTGTCTCCTCTTCCTTTACTCTTTGGTTACAAGTGGTTCAGTCCTGATAGGCTGTACTCTTTTTCACTGGGGGAGTCCATATTTTGAGAGTGTCTTGTTAGTGTCTGCTCCCCCACATTACATGATCTGTGTCACTTTACTTTCCAGTCATTATTGCCCAGAATTTCTGTGTTTATTGTGGTCTTTGGCATGATACTTCAGAAGACTGTGAAGCTGCTGTTTAACATTGATCTGTAGTTGTTCTCATCCCTGATGTATCATTAACACCAGAGAATAACTAACTCTGGTTCTATCCACATTGCTTTCAGTTCATAGCTAAGTACTAGGCCAGCTGCCCTTGTGGGACATTGTAAGTCCAGCCAAATTTCCTTTTTGTGCTCAAATTAACTTACTCCATTTTGTTAGAGATTGGTCTTAGCCATTCCATGGTCGAGAATTATATATTACCCCTAATGAGTATAACGGCGATCATACCATAAATAATTTGAGGGGACCCGTGCATGGGTTAAAGCATTTAGGAGATGCCTCTGTCCATTAGTGGTACAGGGGACAGTTATGGGGTACATTTTCTGTTTCTCATCCATAGATCCAAGTTGTGCTTGAATGTGAACAGGGATGAATTTTGTTTTATGTGGATGAAGAGTCTGTTCCAGATCAGTGGTATATTTTGTAAGATATACCTGTCCCTCTAAACCATTCTGTTAATGTTGCAGAAGAGGTTTAGCTCCTTAGACTGAATATTTCCTGACACCATCTGACTTGCTGGTGTGTAGTAAATTCATCAGTATTGGGCTGGAGGATGCCTTGTATGCCAGATGCAGGTCACCTCTTAGCAGTCTATAGAATACAAAGTATAGTGACAGGGCTTTGAGTCAGTCCAGGTAGCACATGCTGTTTAGGCCTTGTATCCTTTTAGTAAGGTATCTCTGTGGGCATTCCAGTTGCTGCATGTGTCTAGACAGATACATGCCAAAGGAGGCATTATATTATGCCAGAAGAGGCATTATATTCAATGACTGCCTTAATGAGGACTGAGTAAAGGGGGATATTGATACTCCTAGATCTTGACACTATCCCCTAGATCTAGACACAGTCCCTTTGTTTATAAGCTGTGCAATAAAGAAGGACATTCTTACAACAATGGACAAATGTTGGTCAAAACTTAGATCACTGCCCATATAAGTTCCCAAATCCTGAACAACTGGGTCAACTGTTAGGAGTGTATGGTGAATGTGGCAGTTTATTGATGTAGATGACTTCCCAAATGATACAATAATGCATTTTTTAGTATTTAGTTTTAGTCCATGATTTTGGCAAGAGCTATTTAATTGGAACAAACCTTCCTGCAGGATGGCTAGATCATTTAGGCATTCAGTGACTGCTTCTAGCTTGCAGTCATCTTCAAACTTAGTCAGCCAGGGCCTTTTGGTATTGCCTTTTACTTCAGAAAAGTAGATGCCAAACAAGAGATGTCCCTGCACATAACCATTGGGGATTTCACTGGTGACTAGTCTCTTTGTGGAGGTAACTTCCCCTATTTTGATTTCCTGCATCCAATCCAGCAGGTGACATAGGTCCCCCCTCCCAGTTTATATAGCTTTTCTACTATGCCCACGTAGTGAATTGTGTCAAAAGCTTTGGGTTGAGGTATGTGGTGTGTGCCATTTCATCTTAAACCATAGCTTTCGTGATATTTTCAAAAAATCCATCAGCTTGAGCAAGCATGACCTGCCCTTGACAAACTGAGACGGGTCCTGTGTTTGCAGGTTCCCTATGTCCTGACTGATTATTTCCATGATAAGTCTTTCCATGGCTTTGCATACAAGGCTGGTCAGATTTATGGGTTTGTAATTGCCCGGGTCAGTGGAAGGTCCTCCTTTGTGCAGGGGAATGGCTGTAGCAGTTCTCCATTCATTTGGTACAAAACCTGTATAGAGGCTGAGATTGAACAATATTGTTATGGGTGTGGCTAAATCGTGCTTCATGCTATTTAAGATGCATCCAGAGATATTGTCAATTATCTAAGATGATTTCAGAAAGAAAGAAAGAAAGAAAGAATGTTCAATATCCTTTGATATTAATGTATTTTTTTTCTGTTTATGCAGGATATCAGAAAAATAACCCATAATTTTAAACAACACTGATTCTAATAAAATATCTCTAGATGCTCCTGCTTGTGATGGTGTTGTCTGCTTACCCTAAAAGAGATCAACTCAGACTGAAATGTATCTCAGCTTACTCGCTGCATCTTTCATTTTTTCTTCTCAATGGATTCTTTATATACACACACATTATGCTCGCCTCATTTCAGAGTTCTAGAGCTATACAGCATTCTTATCTGGGTTTGTAAATAGCCTTCACTTATTCATTAGCATTTAATGATTTTAATTTTGTGATTTTTTTTTCCTTATGTAAAATTTATTTGAATGTTTCAGCAAGCTGTTTTCAGAACTGATTTTATCATGTTTTTATGCTTTTTATGTTTCATTTCAGAACCTGCAGATTATCTGAACAGACTTGTGGGAAGTCACATTTCTCTACTATCCAGAGAATTTTAATAAACATGTTATTTTGACTGTCTGTATTTTAGGGTAAGAAAATTCACACACAAACTAACCAGAACAATATTATTAAAAAAAAAGATTGCAGTTTCACAGGGGATAGCTGTTTTTCTGTCAGGTGATTCATGCATTAATATGCAATTTCTTCAAACTGCAATAAAATGTTTATATCTGAAAACAAAAAATCATTTCCATTAAAAGAGCTGGTTATTATTTTTTAATTGGATTCACCTACCTCCATATATTCTGGCACACTTTGTTGAATTCGGGAACTGAAGGACACCAGTCCCTATTAACTTATTTAATCTGTACTACGCTTACTGGCGATCAGAACATATGGGTGCAAAAAGAAATTCCCTCTTACTGTGAACACCAAATATAGGTTCATAGGTAGGTACTAGGCTATCGGCCCTGGGGCCTATACAAGCCCAGCCAAAAAGGTACCCTGGCTTTTGCCACCCAAGAAAATTATTTTCCTGTGCCACTGTCGAGCAGAGCCACAGAGGTGATCCCCGGGGTGAATTTCCTATTTCCCATCCAATCATCAAAATTTTTCTTGAAGAGTGCTAATGAGGAGCTTTGTTTGATATAGATAGGTAGTTTATTCCAGAGTATGGGAAGTCTCTGGGACAGGAATCTATCCCTCCAGTATGTTCTGTTTATTGTGGTCACAAGATTTAGGTCCCTAGAGCGTGTAGCTCGGAGGGATTGGGATTTCTTTAAGTGGAGCATGTACAACAGCTCTGGGTTTGACATAGCTTTGTATGTTAGGCAGAGATCACCTCTGAGTAGGTGATATGTGACAGAGTAAAGCTGGAGTTTTTTGAGACAGACTGCGTAGGGCATCTGTTTGACGCTGGTAATCCTCTTTGCGAGGTATTTCTGTGGCCTTTCTAGTTGTTGTAGATGTCTTCTTGTGAGGTACATACCAAAAGGAGCGTTGTATAATGGGTCTAATGAGTGATGAGTAGAGAGGAACAATGACCTCTTTTTTCTGGATGAGAAACCTTTTGTGATGAGGTGTGCCACGTAGAAGGATTTCCTGACTACTGTGGCAATGTGATTATCAAAGGAGAGACTACTGTCCACTTGTGTCCCCAGGTCTCTTATCACACTTTCGGTGTTAAGTATACTACCGCCTATGTTGTAGTTCATAGGTACAGAGTTTTTCCAAAGGGGATGACAATGCACTTTTTGGCATATTTGCTACCTACCCAAGTGCTTATGTACATTAATCAAACGTCTGCACAAAATGCAAACATGCAGTCATATTTATAGACCTTCTTGTCCACAGTGAAAAAATAAATGAGGATTCATGCTGTCAGCCTGCCAGCAAAAACATCCTTAATCACACCTGCCTCTGACAAAGACACACACACACACACACACACACACACACACACACACACACACACACACACACACACACACACACACACACACACACACACACACACACACACACACGCACACACGCACACACACACACACACACACGTTAACTAATAAACAAAAGATGAAAAGTTGGCCATCAGCTATTGAGTTCATGCTGCCATGGTCAGATCTTAACATATTCCAAAACTGGCCACATCAGTGGTCCAAACAACCTCCCTGCCACATCAACAACAGTCTGAGGCAAAAATGAAATATTTTACTTCAAAGTAAAGCATATGTTGCTGAGTTATTTTTTGTTTGTTTTCTTTTTTTCTCTATTATAAAGTCTTGAACTGTAAAAGTGAGATGTATTTTAAAATGCAAGACATAGGATTGATTTGCAGGTTCCTCTCCTTTGACTCTTCCAGGCAGTGGCCAATAAGTGTCAAGGACAGTGAGTTATTAATGGCACCACTTAGGCCCAGACAGTTTGTGATTCTATCTGCTAGCAAGCCAGTTACACGCTGCCATATTAGAAATAGTGCAAGATGATGTAACATAGCTGAAAATCATTTCAGCCACACATGGCTCTTGAAGACAAAATGTTCACACCTTTTAATTAATCAGAAACAAGTTGGAGAAAATTTTCAGATTGGTCAAAAATTTGATATAGCCTACCATGAGAGCAGTTTTGAAACTGCTCACAAATATATGTTTACCCCTTGGACATGCTCAACAGAAAAATACTGGATTTTTCTTTTTCCCCCCTTATCAGAGTGAGGCTTTTCATATATTGCCATAAGAAATATCTTGACATATTTTTTTCTTTTCATATTGCTGAAAGAGAGAAACTATTTTTCATTTGAAATTGACAAAGCATTTATAGAAAAATGTTTCATATAATTTTTTTTATTAGAATTGAGTCCTGTGTGGGATATGAAATTGTATTTTAGAAAAGATCCCATTAGCCAATTCCCAAGTTTGAATCTGTTGCATCAAATGAAATGCAACATCATTCATAAATGGTACTATTTCTGGAAGCAGTTTTGTTAGCCATGAGAATTTTAGAGTCACAGGTAACTAAATGTTAACAGCAATATACTGGTTTTCATACACATAAATGAGCATTGGGAGCTAGACATTCTGTTTTAAGCAAAGCGGCATTAAAATTTATATCACTTTATTATTTGTTGTGTTGTACTTCATGACACAGGAGAATAATTACTCCATACAAGTTATGGCAAGCTCTTTTCTATTTCAATTAAAAGTTTCTTGAAAATTATTTTTTTCACCCAGTATAGAATGAATGGGGTACTTTGTTATTATGAAAAAAAAAATAGTTTAGCTTTTAGTGACAGTATACTGCAGAAAAGCATAGCCAGGCTTGCTACAGGGTAATGTCTGTTACTTGGAAATGTGTCTGTGGCACATACACTGTCAGCTTATTTCTAGCATATTATAATCTATATAATTATGAAAGGCAGTTTATTAAGAACTATTTCTTTGAGCACTGAAAGAACATGCAACTCAAATTGCATATAGGCTCTTCAAAGAAATTCTTTTTTTAGTAGTACTCTCACCAATTAAAAAAAAAAAAAACTGGAATGGCATTCAGCTTAAATGCTGTTGCCTAGGGAATAAAGGAGTTCCAGGGAAAATAACTGTACTTATTGCAGGCTAGTTTAGCTAGTACCATATATTGGAGAAGTGGGGCAAGTCCAATGGTCACCCTTAAAAAAATCTAAGGTGACAGGTGATGTGTTTAACACATGTCAAGTGCATTTTAAACCTGTGATTTTTTTTTGTTTGTTTTTGTTTTTTTGTTTTTGAAAATCAGTCTCCTGATATGGCTAAGTTTTTCAGTTCACTATTATGCTGCATGGCCCAGTAAGCTTTTTCCCAACATGACATGCCATTTTCTCTCTGGGGTCTTTGTACCATTTATTCAGGTATTTAACTCCTCCGGGCTAGGGTCAAAAATACCTCTTCCATGCTTTAATAACAGAGTTTCTCCGCAGGTGATCATGGAAGCCATCACTGTTGTCAAAGGAGGCAGAAAACTACTGCTTTGGTGACTTACAGCCTAATCTACTCCTGCAGGGTGTTTATTTCTGTGACTGAGCTGCAATGAGTCATATTTAGTAGAAGCGTCACAACCAATAGCCAAAGATGTATGTGCCTCCTTCCTGCCTACACTCTCAGTCACACAGTGACAATGTAGCCCCATAGTTTGCACTAGGGCGTGCTTAAGACAACCCATCAGCACATCACCCAGACCCTGCATGCAGGAGAAGGCAAGCAACTGGATCCTCATCATTCCTTCCACTCCCCATGCCAGTTCCACTAGGTACCCTTCAGTTAACTGAATGATGAGTTATCTGGGTCACTTCCAGAGCTTTATCCCCTGAACAACAGAGCTGGTTTATAAACCTAGGAATGCTGACATTCATGACATTTATAGCTGTGGCAACTGTGTATTTTGTAAGCATATAAATCAAATGGAAATGCTCAAACATCCACTTACGTCAAGACATACATCCCATTATAGGCTTTGCACTTGTTCAAGTGCACATGTTAATATTGTTATGAGGATTTGTTCTTGCTTTCATGCTGGCATAATTAAAAGACAAATATTAAAAGACAAAAGTCAAAATATCTGAACATTTATCAGATATTCAAAAATAAGTAAATCTGAGTGCTTTAGCTTTAGATTTTGATACTATTAGTACTAGGGTTGCATGTGCTTTTAAATGCCATACATTTCATATGCTGTATAACTCATTTTACCTTTTTGTATGCTTTCATTTAACATTCATATTTCCTTGGAACATTCATTTATTTTTCTGGATGTGGCTTCATTCACTACTCTCCTTACCAATTAATAATAAGCTATTTTAGAAAGGGCAAAGTGCAAGTAACAAAATTGACACTAAGAGTTATAAGATAGGATGTCCTGCAGTGGAGAAATTCATCACTGTTTTGTCACTTATAGTTAATATTTTCATATTTACATTCATATTTTTGTAACTGAGAAACCAATGTATTATTATGGGGAATAGTGCGAAATGCCATGGTGGGAGACAAAAAATACATTGTCAGTGTTTACTTATAGTACAGTACATTGTAGATATTGATACTTGTTTGTTAGTAATTGAGAAGGTATGCAATATTTCTATATGTACTTATGGCATCAGGCAAAACCTTAGATTATGTTGTTGATATTTGTATAGTAAATTGCACATCTTGAGAGATATTCATTGTTATTTATATTGCTAATTATACACTTAAGCATATGTTTTCATATTCCTGTAAATATTCCATATATCATATATCATTCATATTTTCTATAAACATGCACTCAGAGGGGACTTTTTAGCTGTGATTTGAAAGCTTGCAGGCTGATGTTTATTTTTGTGACTGAAAATAAATGCCTAGGTTGCACAGTTTCCAATATATGACAATGTATATATAAATGTGAAAATCCAAAAACATACACGCTGTTCCTCTGGCAATGAAACGTCTGGTTCAAACAAATCACAGTCGTATCAACACAAAGCAGTACGAAAAATCCTTAATGTTCCATAAAACTTTTATTGGAAAGAAACACAGTGAGCGCTTTCGCCAATAGGCTTCATCAGACTTATGATACTTAGTAGCTTTTCAAACATTTAAAAAGTCTCCCAAAGGATCTGATTGGTTATTTGAATCAGCCTATAGGCTATAACAATGTTTTAGAGCTCAGTGCATAAAATTTAAAAACAAAACCATATACTCGCGATATAAGTAAAAAAATATATAAATCAACTGCAAGTAAAAAGCAGTACTATCAAAACATTTACAAACTCAGATAAAATAACATAAAAGTTCCCTCATTCACACAATTTTAAATGGGAATACAATACAAATGACAATAGAGGGCTCTGCTGAACAAATCACTTGCAGTCAGCAGTAATCTAGCTGACTGCCGAAAATGTTTAAAACATCAACATCCATGTTAAAGCATTACAAAAACACTTTTGCAAATCCTACCATTCGTTGTTGAAAAACAACAACAGCAGAACACAACGTATAAAACAGACAGAATAAAATAGCCTGCTTTACAAAATAATAAACCATAACTACCTGTTCTCCGAACCCTCTCTATCAAATGAGCTAATATGTATAACTAAAAACCAAGGCAACAATTCCAAAACCTACATGGGAATGACTACGTGATACATAGTGGACGACATAAATCTGGGAGAAGTGAAAAAAGGCAGGGGAGGAGGATGGAATCAAAACTGCGTGTGATCCTACGTAAAATGATGTACCATCATAACGGTGATCCACTGCAAATATGTAAACATAAAATAGCAGGAAGACCTATACCATGGAACAAAAAATGTGATATGTAGCAACTCACATCTCATATCATCAAAGTACCAGTTGCAAATTCTGGACTGAAGTAACGAACCTGTTTAAACAAAGGCCAGAATGCAGAATGTTACAGATAGGACAAAAACAAGGAACAATATATTCCCAATTATTTAAATATCCTTCTACTCTTCAAGAAAGGTTTGATCTGTACTTTATCGTTCAGTCCAGGTGGCACATCAGAACGTAGTCTGATAATCCACCTCGTCTCACATTCCAAAGTCCTATTAATAAGATCTCCTCCTCTAATCCCCTGTACCAACTTCTGTACAACATAGAAGGAAAAAGTGTGTTCAACCCCAGCCTCCTTATAATGTCGGGAGAGTGCATTAATCTCTGAACCTATCCTGACTTGATAGTTATGTTCCCTAATTCATTCCCTTAACATACGATTCGTCTTCCCAATATAGAATGAAGGGCAGGACTTACATAAAGCCAGATAAACAACATTTCTGGTCTCACAGTTGGTATGAATATTAAAAGAATATTTCCGTTTTGTTGAAGGATGAATGAATTCTGTATCAGTATTAATGTAACCACAATGATTACATTTACCACAAGGTAAAGTGTTCGTACTGGTACAGATATTCACAGTCCTTGCAGAAGTATATTTCGGTTTACATAATAGCCTCTTTAAATTCGGAAGATTCCTGTATGTCATTTTCGGTTTCGGACCTACTACCTTACTCACCTCCCTATCTGAGAGGAGTATGTCCCAATGCTTATGTAAAACATTCACTAGATCTACACAATTCTTACTGTAAGATATGGTCGCTTCGACTGTATCAACAGGAGCTTTCATATCCTCCAGATCTCCCTGTGGTTCCATGAAATAAGGTCTGGCTCTATTAGATCTCATTGCTTCTACCTCTATAATGGTCTCATTGATCTTTCCTTCATCATATCCCCTCCAAAAATCTTTCTTTGAGGTTTAAAATTTCTAATCTATAACTCTCATTGCTAGGGTTCAATCGTGATGCCCTCATAAATTGTCCTTTAAGCACGTTATTGAAAACATATGTGGGGTGCATGCTTTGCCTATGCAATAGGTTGTTTCTATAACATCCCTTTCTATGGATGGAGGTATTCAACAACCCATTTTCCATTCTACAGATCTCAACATCCAAAAATGAGATATTAGTCCTAGAATAATTTAGAGTAAATTTCAGAAAGTTAGTGGAAGTATCAAGGTAATGGACGAAACTCTCAAGGGACTCTTCATCACCTGACCAAACAAAAAGGAGGTCGTCCATAAACCTACGATACATCACTACAAATTTCTTAAATAAATCACTTTCACATAAATACCTTTCTTCCCAGGTGGCCATAACTAGATTGGCGTAGCCCATAGCTACGCCATCTTTCTGAAGAAACAAATCATTATCAAATACAAAGATATTATTCGTGAGAATCGTTTCCAAAAGTAAAGCTATTAAATCCACTTTTTTATTTGTATACTGTGAATAGGTGCATAAATAATCAGAAATGTATGCAACACCCACTTCATTAGGGATTACCGTGAAAAGGCTCACCACATCAAGAGTTACTAACAGAAATGGTTGATCATCCCTTAAATCCTTTGTGAAAGTATATAAGTCCAATAAAAACTGTCTACTGTCCTTAAGTATATTTATATTATCATCAACTAATGGTCTTAAAAGGCTATCAGTATAAACTGAAAGGGGTTCAGTAGCCCAGCCCTGGCCCGCTACAATCGGTCTCATGGGGGGATCTGTCAAGGACTTATGAACTTTAGGAAGCCCCTGGACAATAGGTATAACCGGGTTTTTGACCTTAAAGAAATCATACAACTCTTCGGTAATGTCTGAGGACATGAGAAGGTAATCAAGAGTATAATAGATGTTAAAGACCTTGTCTGCTACCATATGTAGATCTATTCTATGGTAGGACCTATCGTCATCCAAGAGACGTCTCATCCTTCCATTGTAGTCCGTGACGTCCATCAGGACAGTCGGACCACCTTTGTCAGCTGGTCTAATCACTAGTGACTCGTCATTTCTGAGATCATACAGTGCTCTCCTTTGTTGATAATTTAAGTTATATTTATGTTTAGTAACACTTCTATTTTGATAATAATCATATACTTCATTTTCTACAACATTACTAAATACCTCAAGGGTAGGGTGTAGCTGTGGAACATAGGTACTATTCGCTCTAAATCTTCTAGGTCCTATCTCCTGTCTTTCCTTGCCGAAATCCAATGCTAATTGTACCTTCCTGGTAAAAAACTTAGTATCAATTACTATATCTACTAAATCAGTATTCTTAGTGGGAATGAAACTCAACCCTTTGTTAAGGACCTGTTCCTCATGTTTACTTAAAATTCTACTTGACAAATTGATGACTAATGAGTGGGTTTCTCCCACATCTTCTTTATTGTTGGGCCTTGCTGTTCTTCTATAGAACCCTTCCTCTTCTGTCTGCCCCTGCTTACAGACCGTTTCCTTCCCAAAAAATGATCTTGCGCTATTGGGAAGGGAGTGTTAGTTTTATTAACAGTGAAAAAATTATTGCTAAGATCTTTAGGTCTAACCACTAACGCTTGAGCAGATAGTGTACCATTTGAAGGAAGAATATTATCTAACTGCAATTCCCCCACTACCTGTGGGGCCCTGAAACCATTATCATCTTCACCCTGGGATGAAACGACCCGTGTGTCCACCAATGGACTACTGCCTGGTTCTACTATATGCACTCCATTCCCTGTATCCAAAGTTGACGTATTAGAACGTGAGCCCTCATTGCCCATAGGGCCAACTGGCGTTTGTCTTAAATTACCCTGTACAATATCAGCCACATCAAACTCCCCGACCACTTTAGACCTAGCGACATCCAAGCCCTTATGTGTACGGTCTTTTGTATTGCTATTCCCAAAACCACGCTGCTGAGAGCGTGAATTGTTGAAACCTTGTGCATCACTGTGACTCTCTCTGGGCCACATAAAAACGTGATTATTATTAAAATCACGAATATCCCTTACAATTTTATGTTTTTTCTGATCAAATAGGCGTTTTTCTAAGAATGTAATATCATCCAAAATTTTCTCAAGTTTCAAAGCATATACATTTTCATTGTACTTTCTCTTAAAGCCTTCAAACAACTCATTCACAAAAAGTCTCAGTCTATTTTCTTCCGGCGTGTGATAATCGACAAGCAACCTCATATAACTGTAGCTCAGCTCAAGATTGAGCTGTTGCCAACGATATAACAAATCAGGAAACTGATTTCCAGACGTGGGCATCTTTAAAATACGAAGCCCACGCGGTACTATTTTTCTGTCCAAGCACGCTTCAAAATAATGTCTCTGTACCTGTAACCGCTTCAGTTTGGTAAAAGCAGTCTCAAAGTCTTGTAAATCTTTCACGGCGTTGATATCATAAACCGCATTGTTAGTATCCTTCACCCCTTCGACGTTCGGCACGAAATCCAAAAGCTGGTTGTTCCCTCCAGTCACACAAGCATGAAAACGGTCAAAAAACTTGTTGTCCCCCACCGTATTGGGCGGAATGTATGGTAGTTCAATGTTGTCACTATTCTGTGTACCCACGTTCGCCATCCTCCTCGGGTGCCGCTCCGACAACGTAATAATAGCATGCACCCCACATATGTTTTCAATAACGTGCTTAAAGGACAATTTATGAGGGCATCACGATTGAACCCTAGCGATGAGAGTTATAGATTAGAAATTTTAAACCTCAAAGAAAGATTTTTGGAGAGGGGATATGATGAAGGAAAGATCAATGAGACCATTATAGAGGTAGAAGCAATGAGATCTAATAGAGCCAGACCTTATTTCATGGAACCACAGGGAGATCTGGAGGGTATGAAAGCTCCTGTTGATACAGTCGAAGCGACCATATCTTACAGTAAGAATTGTGTAGATCTAGTGAATGTTTTACATAAGCATTGGGACATACTCCTCTCAGATAGGGAGGTGAGTAAGGTAGTAGGTCCAAAACCGAAAATGACATACAGGAATCTTCCGAATTTAAAGAGGCTATTATGTAAACCGAAATATCCTTCTGTAAGGACTGTGAATATCTGTACCAGTACGAACACTTTACCTTGTGGTAAATGTAATCATTGTGGTTACATTAATACTGATACAGAATTCATTCATCCTTCAACAAAACGGAAATATTCTTTTAATACTCATACCAACTGTGAGACCAGAAATGTTGTTTATCTGGCTTTATGTAAGTCCTGCCCTTCATTCTATATTGGGAAGACGAATCGTATGTTAAGGGAACGAATTAGGGAACATAACTATCAAGTCAGGATAGGTTCAGAGATTAATGCACTCTCCCGACATTATAAGGAGGCTGGGGTTGAACACACTTTTTCCTTCTATGTTGTACAGAAGTTGGTACAGGGGATTAGAGGAGGAGATCTTATTAATAGGACTTTGGAATGTGAGACGAGGTGGATTATCAGACTACGTTCTGATGTGCCACCTGGACTGAACGATAAAGTACAGATCAAACCTTTCTTGAAGAGTAGAAGGATATTTAAATAATTGGGAATATATTGTTCCTTGTTTTTGTCCTATCTGTAACATTCTGCATTCTGGCCCTTGTTTAAACAGGTTCGTTACTTCAGTCCAGAATTTGCAACTGGTACTTTGATGATATGAGATGTGAGTTGCTACATATCACATTTTTTGTTCCATGGTATAGGTCTTCCTGCTATTTTATGTTTACATATTTGCAGTGGATCACCGTTATGATGGTACATCATTTTACATAGGATCACACGCAGTTTTGATTCCATCCTCCTCCCCTGCCTTTTTTCACTTCTCCCAGATTTATGTCGTCCACTATGTATCACGTAGTCATTCCCATGTAGGTTTTAGAATTGTTGCCTTGGTTTTTAGTTATACATATTAGCTCATTTCATAGAGAGGGTTCGGAGAACAGGTAGTTATGGTTTATTATTTTGTAAAGCAGGCTATTTTATTCTGTCTGTTTTATACGTTGTGTTCTGCTGTTGTTGTTTTTCAACAACGAATGGTAGGATTTGCAAAAGTGTTTTTGTAATGCTTTAACATGGATGTTGATGTTTTAAACATTTTCGGCAGTCAGCTAGATTACTGCTGACTGCAAGTGATCTGTTCAGCAGAGCCCTCTATTATCATTTGTATTGTATTCCCATTTAAAATTGTGTGAATGAGGGAACTTTTATGTTATTTTATCTGAGTTTGTAAATGTTTTGATAGTACTGCTTTTTACTTGCAGTTGATTTATATATTTTTTACTTATATCGCGAGTATATGGTTTTGTTTTTAAATTTTATGCACTGAGCTCTAAAACATTGTTATATCCTATAGGCTGATTCAAATAACCAATCAGATCCTTTGGGAGACTTTTTAAATGTTTGAAAAGCTACTAAGTATCATAAGTCTGATGAAGCCTATTGGCGAAAGCGCTCACTGTGTTCCTTTCCAATAAAAGTTTTATGGAACATTAAGGATTTTTCGTACTGCTTTGTGTTGATACGACTGTGATTTGTTTGAACCAGACGTTTCATTGCCAGAGGAACAGCGTGTATGTTTTTGGATTTTCACATTTGTGTTATTTTTTACATGCTGGTTCCGATCTCCGTTGGGTTGCTTATCTGCATTGGGATTGTAATGTATATATAAAACTTAGCATTTATATGGTGTGGGTTCTAGCAGCCTACACACATGTTGCATTCCAGAGCATTTTCTGAAAAATAAACTTAAAAAGCATAATATAAACAAATGTAAATATTTTGTCAACAATAAAAGCTATGAAAACTGTACAAATAGCAATATTGAGTAAGGAGTATTCTTTATAGTGCATTCATACTCTTTCCCATAAATACTACAGTATATATGAACTCCAAATTATATTTTTATAAATTTTCAAAAAACAAATGTTCATATCTTAAAAACTGTAGGCATATATTTTTAGAATACTTTTGTTAACCAGACATAAACTTTCTCATGACAACAAGAAACTCCTCTATAAGTGCATGTTTCTTTAAATATTTACATCATCATCATTATCACCAATCCCTTTTTCCCATGTTTCTACATGAGGTTGGGGTGTCATGTCAACTGTCGCCATCTCTCTCTAGTCAATGCCACTTTCCTGCCTTATTTGACACTCATGCCTGACTGTCGCAGGTCTTCTCTCACACAATCCATTCACCTCTTTACTGGATGCTCTTGCTTCCTCTTGCCTTTTTCCTTTACAGTAATAAGAAACATATATGTTTATTTGTACAATTCACTAAACAAATATTACCGGATATTTCTCAAGATGTGCAATTTAACAGTTTTCTTCAACAACATCTAATGTTTCATTTAAGTCAAGCAGTTTGTAAGTCAGTTTTTGCGGTAATAAGTACAGATGGAAATATTGCTTATTTTCATAATTACTCATGGACAACTAGCAATATTTCCAGTATATTGTGATATAACTCAGCAGTGACACTGAATTCTACTGTCTACCACATTGGTGTTTCATACCATATACCTCAATAACATGTAGGTCTCTCAGTTATGAAAATATGAACATAAACTTGAAAATATGAATAACAAGTCGCAAACAAAGATTAAGTTTTCTACTGCAGGACATCCTATATTATCAATTTTAGTGTCATTTTTTTAAAACAAAACATCTTTATTGAATTATCTTATATGACATAGGCATTCATACATTTATGTAAAATGAAAACAAGACAGATTGACATATTTTCAATTGCAAACATTGTACATCACATATAAATTTCTATACAGTCATTGTCAATCAAAGATTACATAGCTCATTCAATTCCTGCCTTCCCTTAAACCTCGTTCTTCCTCAAAAACATTATTTGTCATGCAGTGTTCCTACGATTACTATTTTTTTATGTAATTTGCTGCTACCCTTTTTTAAAGATCCCACTACAAATTCATTTATCTCTGTTACTATATTCATTGCTTCTAATATGGTTAGTTTAGATTTTGAGCTCCATTTTCTAGTAATTGCTTTTTTGCAGCCAGCAGAATTAAACTGAGTACAGTTTTGCTATGTCTAAGCAATCCTGATTCTGTATCACAGCTCAAAAAATAATTTCTTTAGTTACACCAATTTGCTAAGCCAATATTTCTGACAGAGTAGTATGCAGGGAATTTTTAAAGTCTGCCAACTCATTACACTCTGAAAAAATATGTTCTCAATTGTCTCTATCTTCCCTATCACACCTCCAACATTTGCAATCTACCTGAGGAAAAATTATTTGGAGTCTGTTTGGGTATAAAAATACCTATGTGAACACTTCCAAACAAAGATACTAAATCTCCTAGACTTGGTAGCATATTTGGGAGCTATAGATATATCCTCCCAGTGTTTATTGTGAATTACTTATCGAATCTCTCTCTTTCCAATCCTTTCTAACCTCCTTTGATTGAGTCCTATAGTTATTATGCAATATTTTACAGGCCTCACTATGTATTCCTTTTTAGCAGCAGCTTCTGTTCCAGATTGTACTAAAACCTCTACCACTGGTCTTTCACTTAGGATCCCCCCCATTCCTTTCTCTTTGTCTATACTCTGATATCAGTCATTGATAGGGAAAGCAATCTCTAGCATGCAGTCCAAATGTATTCTTGTCCTGTTCACATCTGTTGGCTTTCCCTCTCTAATTATTTGCTCCCAGTACCTTGGTTCCTTTGCTAGTTTTCTCCAGTAAATTTCAGCCCCTTCTTGTCTATTCTCCATACCCCTACCTGCAGTCATCCCGATCAGGAGGATCTCTTTTCTCCATTCCCATGTTGGCTTAGTTCTTAGAATACTTTCTGCTACTTTATGAATATAATAGTCTGTATCATTATTGATATTCTCATTAATGATCCATGTCCAAAATCCCTGTTGATCCTCATTTCATGAGCTTCCCCCAGTTTCATCATCATCCCTTTCCACTTGTAAGTATAGATTTCTGCTTGTGCTATGTGTTGGAGCCTTAACTGTGTAGCTCTGAAATACCCCATTCAAATCAGATAATCCCAAACCACCTTGTTCTATTCAACGGATCAACTTAACTCACTTGATTCTTGCTCTCTTCCCTTGTCAGATAAAATTATTTTACTCTTTCTTAATATCAGCAACTTCTCCTCTGGTTAGTAAAAATTTGCCTGACTTGTATAAAATTAACATGACTAAAACATTTTCACTTCTTGTATCGTGCCATCCATATCCATAAAACAGCTTTCAGTTCCTCAACTTTTGTATTATGTTTTGTTTAGTCTCTTCCCATATATTCATAGCTGCCATAGCAGAATCCTTTTTAATCCATACTGCCATGTACTTCATTTTATGTCCCCATAAATTGGGTACTGCTGAACTAATTTGTGTGTGAGTACATAGTTTACAGCAATATCATTTGTTTTATCTTCGTTAGTTTTGTATCCTAAAAAGACTTGAAACTGTTTCAGAATATTTCCAGAACACCAACATGTCCTTTTATAGTTTTATTGGGTATAAAATAACCTCATCTGCAAATAAAGCCAACCTTTCTTGATTTCCATACCAGTCATATCCTTCAATTTCTGAGTCCTGTATTTTCTTTGTCAGTGGTCTTGAAAACCTGGGCTGCTACTGCGGTTTAGAGACCATTCGTGAGGAGAGAGAATTGTTCTGCTTAATTTGTCCGCCAATACATCTTGACTTTCCGGGATGTGGGTCGCTACCAAGAAGCGGTTGGTAGCTACGGCCCATTCCCACACTCTCATGGCCTCTCTGCAAAGGGGATCTGATCTGGTCCCTCCTTGTTTGTTCAGATACCAAACCACCGACATGTTGTCTGTGTGGATGGCTATGATGCCCTGAGGAAGGAACTTGTGTAAGGCCTGTAGGGATAGGGAGTACGCCCTCATCTCCAACACGTTGATGTGGGAGAAGAGCTTGATCCCGGAAGCCAGGATCCCTGAACTAGCCTGCCCAGACAATGCCCCCACCCTATCTGGGAGGCATCTGTCGTCAGGGTAACCACTGGAGGGAGAACAAAGGGCTTTCCTGATCCAAGTTGGATGTCTGAAGCCACCAGCTGAAGGTCCCTTTTGCATATTTCCGTAATCATGATGTGATGATTGAGGGGAAGATCTTGGACGGACCATTGAGTTGATAAGCGCCACTGAAGAATCCTCATGTAACCTTGCTAGAGGAACTAAAAGAACCGTGGCAGACATTGAGCCTAGAACCTGTAGGACCATCCTGGCTGGGGCTTTGGATCTTGAGATCAGAGCTAGAACTTGGCCCTGTAAAGTTGAATCCTGTCGGGCAGGAAGAAAGACACATCAATCTTGAGTCTATCTCTGCTCCTATAAACTTTATGCTGAGAGGGCAGCAAGACAGACTTTGACCAATTGAATGTAATCCCTAGGGAAACACCCAGGAGATGGTGGCTGAGGTTGTCCATAAGTAGATGCCTGGTGGCAGTCAGGAGCCAGTCGTCGAGATAGAAACACTTGAATCCAAGACTCCTCAGGTGAGCCGTCACTACTGCCAAGCACTTGGTGAACACCCTGGGGGCTGTGGTGAGACCAAAGGGCAGAGCACAAAATTGGTAATGACTGGTTCCCAGGCTGAAGCGCAGATACTTTCTGGACGCCTGATGTATCGGTATGTGATAATAGGCGTCCTTGAGGTCTATGGAGCACATCCAAACATCCTTCTCCAACAACGGGAGAATGGATTGCAACGTGACCATTCGAATTTGGATTTCGTGACGGATAGGTTTAGTCTGCTGAGATCCAATATTGGTCTCAGGTCCCCTGTCTTTTTTGGCACTAAAAAGAACCTGGAGTAATTTCCTAATCCGATTTGGTCTGTGGGGACGGTTGGATGACTCCTTTTTCTAGCAGCTTTGAAGCTTCTGCAGCTGCCATTTCCCTTTGACTGGGTGGTGGGTCCGGATTCTCTTGGACGGGGGTGAGGCCTTGAATGGGATGGTGTAACCTCCGGCAATTATCCGAAGCACCCATCTGTCCTGAGTGATTGACTCCCAGGCTTCTAGGTGCTTGGCAACGACACCCGACTGGCTCGAGCAGCACAGCCGGGCAATCCCTCATGTTGTATGGGAGGCTGAAGAGCCACGAAAGGACTTGGTCTCCAGAATTGCGGGGCCCTCTGCCTCTGGGACTGGCGTCTCCCTGAAAAATTTCCCGCCCTCTGCCTCTGGACGGGAATCTTCCTGCTGTTGGGAGAAAACTTGCGAGATTTTCGAACCACATTTTCCCCTCCTTTGGCCTTGGGGTAAGGCCGAAAGGGAGTGGAATAACGGGCCCCTACGGCAGATAACGTTTTTCCCTCTTGCTCACAGCGGGTAAGGGTGTCTTTCACCTTGGGGTCCAAACAATGAGGACCCATCAAAGGGAGCGTCGGAAGGAAGACTTGAAGGCCTCCGCCAAACTGACACAAGCGGAGCCAGGCTTGTCTACGTGAAGCAACGCCTGTGCCTGCCGCTCTACCCGCCTTCGGCCGCATAAGAAATGAGCCTCATGGACGAGTTAGCAATTGGCGAAGGATAGCCAACTGAGAGCCAACGGACTGGGCTAGCTGCTCAGGTAGGTTACCCGAGAGGAGTCTGACAACTCCTTGACCAGATCCCTCTGAAGCCTGGTAAAATGTGCCAAATAATTCAGAGACCTTAAAGTAAAGGCCGCTGAAGTCAGGGTGCGCTTCCGCACCTATCCATACTCCTAGACTCCTTATTAGGAGGATGGATGGGCGTTGAAGCCTCTGCCACGCCCTGTTGTGTAGCAGATGCCACCACCATGGCATCTACAGCCACGCCTTTAGTAAGGAACTCCTTCTCGGGGAGCAGATAAGAACTTGTTTGGGCGAGAAGGGACTGGTTCCACGGTATCCGGGTGTTCCGCCCTTCGACAAACTAAATCCAGAAGCTCGTCAAGGGCGGAGACACCCAGGAGGCGGAGGGCTGAGCCCCAAAGGCCTTGAGGAGCACTGATTCGGCCCGCAGAGGGGTTTGGACATCCAGCCGCCTCGTTGTTTGAGGATCTCTAAGATGTCTGCAAAGGAGACATCATCCGATGACGACTTAGGGACCCCTCTGCATCATCCATATCCGTGTCCGATGTGATAGACTCGGGAGTCCACGTGCTTCCTCTTGCACGATCTCTTCCTTGGGGTTCCTCTGGAGATGACTCAAGAACCCTCAGGAAGAGGGAACCCCACTGGGGTAACCTCAGGCCTCGGGGCTCCGCTGGCTACGGACAGGGGAACTGCCAAAGACCCAGTCTCCACGCCCAGGGAAGGTGCTGGTAAAACCGGAGAGATGGCGAAGAGGATTTGGCCAAGGCACTCCTCATGGCTCTGAAAGCGGACCTCCAGAATCCTGGGAGCGTCCAGTCTCGGGCCATGATAGTACGGAAGTCCCGGCGAAGCACCGAGAGGGAGGCTCGAACCGAAGCATCGGTCCCAAACATCACCTCGGGTCCAGCCGAAGAAGTCCAGCGTACCAAACTCGGACCCGAGGGCCGGGTTGGAGTAAGGGTGGGAGCTGACCCTGAGATCTCCACCGGCTCAAGAGCACCTGCTCGGGAGTCGAAGCAGTCGGAGGAGGAATAGCAATGGGGTGGGTCATGGTCATCGGCTCCGAAGCCAACTGGGTGGGAGCAAACAAATTTTGGAAGACTGGGGACTGGAAAAGTCTTTGTAGCACCCTGTCTATATCAGAATCCGACATTCTCAAGACCGAGAGGAAACAGAACGGGTTCGAGAAGACTCTCCCTCGGCCCCAAGGGACTAGGGGACTGGCTCGGCGACTCGATGAGAATCGGCGCCGAGGAAACACACACCAGATTCCATCGGTGCCGAGGTAGACTCGCCGAGGAGGAAGTGTCTGAGCTGGACCCTTGTCGGCTCCGAGAGCAGTGGAGCCGACGAAGGTGACCCGCCTCGATGCCCCCAGCCATCGGCTCCGAAGCCCGAGGAGTCAATACTGGAGGCATCGAGGCAGACCGTCCGACCTCGGCTCAAGTCTTTGGAGCCGAAGGAGAGGCCTGCCTAGGTCTCTTGGCAGTCGGATCCGACGGACTGGTCGGAGCCGGCCCTTTCTTTGGCAGGAGTCGGAGGAAGACAAGGCTTCTTCAAAGAGGGCTTAATCAACCCTTTAAGAATTAATTTATTTTTCCTCTCCTGGAGGACCCTGGAGGAAAAAGCGTGACATACGCTGCATGACTCCTGCAAGTGCTTTGCCCTAAACAATACACACACAGTAGATGGTCATCAGTAACAGACATCTTAAAAGCACATTTAGAACATTTCTTGAAGCCCGAAGGCCTATGAGGTTGAGACATGTTGATACAGAAATCTAGTCACTCTGACCGGAAAGTACACTAAATTTTAACTACTGATATAAGCTAACAGTAAAAAATAAAGCCGACTCTTCCTGTGAAAGAACAGGTAACTCTAAACCAATTTGAACAACTATTAGAGACCCTGTAATCAAAATATTAACAGTCCGGGAAGGCCCTGAATGGAAGGGGGCCGAAAACAAACTGAACTCAATCACACACAACAAATCCAAGTCCAAATCGTACACAAAGTAAGCGATAGCTGTTAAAACAGCTTTTGAGAGCAAAATCAGCAAAAAACTGACAGAAAAGTTAGTTTAATAAACTACTGAGCCCAGCCAGCTCGAGACCACGTCTTCGCAGGGAAGCGGCAAACGAGATCTGGGGGACTGGTGGTGGTGCATCCTGGGATATAGTAAGCTCAGCCAATAAGAGACTTCGCTCTTTGGCATAAGCGTGCCGAGTCGGAGCCGAGGGATCGGCTCCGAACCCATCATTCAGAATGTAGGCGAGATAGGATCACATAACATCATATATGTTTATTTGTACAATTCACTAAACAAATATTACCGGATATTTCTCAATATGTGCAATTTAACAGTTTTCTTCAACAACATCTAATGTTTCATTTAAGTCAAGCAGTTTGTAAGTCAGTTTTTGCGGTAATAAGTACAGATGGAAATATTGCTTATTTTCATAATTACTCATGGACAACTAGCAATATTTCCAGTATATTGTGATATAACTCAGCAGTGACACTGAATTCTACTGTCTACCACATTGGTGTTTCATACCATATACCTCAATAACATGTAGGTCTCTCAGTTATGAAAATATGAACATAAACTTGAAAATATGAATAACAAGTCGCAAACAAAGATTAAGTTTTCTACTGCAGGACATCCTATATTATCAATTTTAGTGTCATTTTTTTAAAACAAAACATCTTTATTGAATTATCTTATATGACATAGGCATTCATACATTTATATAAAATGAAATCAAGACAGATTGACATATTTTCAATTGCAAACATTGTACATCACATATAAATTTCTATACAGTCATTGTCAATCAAAGATTACATAGCTCATTCAATTCCTGCCTTCCCTTAAACCTCGTTCTTCCTCAAAAACATTATTTGTCATGCAGTGTTCCTACGATTACTATTTTTTTATGTAATTTGCTGCTACCCTTTTTTAAAGATCCCACTACAAATTCATTTATCTCTGTTACTATATTCATTGCTTCTAATATGGTTAGTTTAGATTTTGAGCTCCATTTTCTAGTAATTGCTTTTTTGCAGCCAGCAGAATTAAACTGAGTACAGTTTTGCTATGTCTAAGCAATCCTGATTCTGTATCACAGCTCAAAAAATAATTTCTTTAGTTACACCAATTTGCTAAGCCAGTATTTCTGACAGAGTAGTATGCAGGGAATTTTTAAAGTCTGCCAACTCATTACACTCTGAAAAAATATGTTCTCAATTGTCTCTATCTTCCCTATCACACCTCCAACATTTGCAATCTACCTGAGGAAAAATTCTTTGGAGTCTGTTTGGGTATAAAAATACCTATGTGAACACTTCCAAACAAAGATACTAAATCTCCTAGACTTGGTAGCATATTTGGGAGCTATAGATATATCCTCCCAGTGTTTATTTGTGAATTACTTATCGAATCTCTCTCTTTCCAATCCTTTCTAACCTCCTTTGATTGAGTCCTATAGTTATTATGCAATATTTTACAGGCCTCACTATGTATTCCTTTTTAGCAGCAGCTTCTGTTCCAGATTGTACTAAAACCTCTACCACTGGTCTTTCACTTAGGATCCCCCCCATTCCTTTCTCTTTGTCTATACTCTGATATCAATCCTTGATAGGGAAAGCAATCTCTAGCATGCAGTCCAAATGTATTCTTGTCCTGTTCACATCTGTTGGCTTTCCCTCTCTAATTATTTGCTCCCAGTACCTTGGTTCCTTTGCTAGTTTTCTCCAGTAAATTTCAGCCCCTTCTTGTCTATTCTCCATACCCCTACCTGCAGTCATCCCGATCAGGAGGATCTCTTTTCTCCATTCCCATGTTGGCTTAGTTCTTAGAATACTTTCTGCTACTTTATGAATATAATAGTCTGTATCATTATTGATATTCTCATTAATGATCCATGTCCAAAATCCCTGTTGATCCTCATTTCATGAGCTTCCCCCAGTTTCATCATCATCCCTTTCCACTTGTAAGTATAGATTTCTGCTTGTGCTATGTGTTGGAGCCTTAACTGTGTAGCTCTGAAATACCCCATTCAAATCAGATAATCCCAAACCACCTTGTTCTATTCAACGGATCAACTTAACTCACTTGATTCTTGCTCTCTTCCCTTGTCAGATAAAATAATTTTACTCTTTCTTAATATCAGCAACTTCTCCTCTGGTTAGTAAAAATTTGCCTGACTTGTATAAAATTAACATGACTAAAACATTTTCACTTCTTGTATCGTGCCATCCATATCCATAAAACAGCTTTCAGTTCCTCAACTTTTGTATTATGTTTTGTTTAGTCTCTTCCCATATATTCATAGCTGCCATAGCAGAATCCTTTTTAATCCATACTGCCATGTACTTCATTTTATGTCCCCATAAATTGGGTACTGCTGAACTAATTTGTGTGTGAGTACATAGTTTACAGCAATATCATTTGTTTTATCTTCATTAGTTTTGTATCCTAAAAAGACTTGAAACTGTTTCAGAATATTTCCAGAACACCAACATGTCCTTTTATAGTTTTATTGGGTATAAAATAACCTCATCTGCAAATAAAGCCAACCTTTCTTGATTTCCATACCAGTCATATCCTTCAATTTCTGAGTCCTGTATTTTCTTTGTCAGTGGTTGTAAATATAATACAAATAACAAATGGGAAAGAGGACACCCCTGCCTGATTCCTCTGTTCAAACAAAACTTATCAGGGAGGAGTCTCCCACTTTAATTTTCACCTCCAATCCCTTATATATCCCCTAATTAACTTTATTATTGTGTCAGGGACTGCAAATACTTCCATTGTCTTAATTATACAACCCCAGCTTTCTCTGTTGAATGCTTTATTTGCATTAAGACACACCAACAACAGTGGTATTTTCTTGCATTTTGCTTCCCTCTGCATCATCATGTTTCTATTAATGTTGTCAAATATTTGCTTCCCTCCACAAAACAACTTTGATCCATATCTATCAATTTTGACATCACCATTGCCATTCTTTTATTCATTATAGACATAATCACTTTATAATCATGGTTTAGAACTGAAATTGTGATGTTATGCATCACCATTTATATCTCATATTATCCTATCCTGACTGTTGATAATTAAGCATCATCTAGCTCTAACCATGACATATTTAATTCTTCTGTAAACATTTTCATTTATACTTCTTGATTTCCACATTTCTCTGCTTTATACAGATTTTCATAAAATTTCTGAAATATTTCTAATGCCTCTACAGGTCCTCTGGTTATTTTCCTTGTTATTGCCTCTCTAAACTTGGCAACGACCCTTTCTGCTTTCTGTTGCCTCAGCCATTGTGCTAAAAGCTTTTCTGCTCTTGAGTTATTATCAAAAACAATTGCTTAACAGCAATCTTTCTAAACTCATGCATATTATCAAGGTAGTCCTTTATTTTTTCATTAGCACTCTGCAATTGTATCTCTTCTTTTTCTGTGTGATTCTCCTATTATTCAATACTTTAACCTTTGTCAGTTCCTTCAAATAATTCTTGTTACTTGTTGACCATATCTATTTTTTCTTTTACTTCTACCCTATTTTTAAACTCCACTTCCATTTTATCCCATTCCCTAGCTATACTTTCTGAAGAAATGTCTATCTTCTCTAATAACTCCTGAGTAATTTCCAATATCAATTTCTTAAATTCCTCTCTGTTTAACAGATAGATGGGGAAGCACCAGTGTCTCATTTTTATTGGTGCATGATCTGAAATAGTTATTGGATGTGTATCAAAACTTTCAATTAAATCCACATGAATCTTAGTGCCATTTTGTTAATAACTCCTTGCCCTTTCTAATACTCCATATTACTTGCTGGTGAGACACTTAGTTGAATAAGCCAGGCCTTCTGAATGCAATAACGTGGTACGAAATGAAAGTATATGAAAAGGCATTTTAGGCTTGAGGAAGAAAAATATCATTCTGGTTTTGTATATATTATAACATATTATAGTATTAATATAAAAACTGGAGCTATTATCACTGTAAAGAAGACTTTTTACTGATAACATTGCTATGTATTACATTGTAATGGCTTTTATTCTTCAAATATATACATCTGTTTGCCTTATGCTTTCTAACTTTATTTTTCAGAAAATGTTCTGAAATGTAAGGTTGTGTGCAGGCTATTAGATGTGTGACATTTCACAGCATAGAGGTTATGATAAGATAAAGTTACCAGCGATAGTGATTTAGATACAAAACAATTGCATTTGGAATTAAAGTACCTGTGTTACACAGAATAAGATAAGCCTCCATGGTAGGGCCACCACCTGTCTGTTTTTTTCCAGAATAATCCAGAAATAAAATTTCTTGTCCAGTTCTACAATTTTAATGCTGACTATTCCAGTTTTGAAGCACTACTGAAACTGATTCCATGTTTGTCAATACTGTTAGCACACATTATATGTCTATATCATTTCCTTCCACAGTTAATTTGTGTAAAATGTTTGTTGGCTAAAGATTCAGCCAATGACAATTTAAGTACAGAATGCAGGGAGGCCCATGAAAGTAAACAACAACAAAAAATATACATACTTACCCAGCTTGGAGCTTTTATTTATTATTATTTTTTACTTATGTTCTCAAAAAATGTTGTCTTACTCTGCCTTCTTCTTCTTCTTCTGTCGGGCTTCATCCATAAGATGAAATCAAAACTACCTCAGGGCAGTACTCTACTGACATTGAGAGGATTCCAGAACAGGTAGTATGTACTTCATGCCTTCCAGATATTAAAAGCCCTCGGAGGGGTAGATTTACTTTCATTACTTATGATCCTCTGAGGTTTGCTTTTACTTGTAGGCTCTGATTTGAAGAAAGTGACAGGACTGCAGTTGTGAACTTGGATCAGCATTCTTCTACCCTATTTCAAATGTAAGTATACTCTGATTGTTTTCTATCTAATTTTATAAGGTATGTGTTTTGTATTTTCACCTGTTGCCACAGCATGGATAATGTGTGTATGTGAGAAGAAAACTTAAAGGTGAAGTGAATCGCAAGTCTATATTTTTTAATATGCATGTAGTATTATTTTATTTTATCACCTCTGATTTGCCATTTACTGAACAGCCAATAAATTGCTGGTCTGCACTTTTGTCATTATTAGCCCAGAAAGTGTTTGTTTGTATTGTTGTTCAGAGACATGGTATGTGTGTGTGTGTGTGTGTGTGTGTGTGTGTGTGTGTGTGTGTGTGTGTGTGTGTGTGTGTGTGTTTGTGTGTTAAAGTTTTCTGTGAGTGAGTATTGCAAACTTCCAAGCTCCACATAATTCCACATTGTCTTCAGTAGTGTTGATAATTAATAATACTGCGGTGGTGGTGCTGCGGTAGCGTTGTCGCCTCACAGTTAGACGTTGCCCGTTCGATTCTCAGTTAGAGCGTCTTCTGTGTGGTGACATGCGTGAATGGGCATTCCTTCGTAGAAGGTTGCGCGTTAGGCCCGGCAAGCCAGCACGTAAAACTCTACTGCCAATCATTAGCGGACCGGAGTTCCGCTGTGGCGACCCCTAACTGGGAAAAGCCGAAAGACACAAAAAACCTATGATTAATAACATAAAACCATCCTGCTTCAATAATAGAAAGCTTTGCAAGTGTGAATTAATATTTTTAACTGTGCTGAATGATGAAGCTGTTAGGAATTGTTCATAATTTGCTCAGTTTTTGGAGACAGAAGGTTGGCAGCTAGGTGTATAGAAGAGGAGCCATTTTAAAAAGGTATTTTATCATGAGAATTGCAGTCTATAATTATGACAGGCATCTGAGTTTCAGACTTCAAATACTTTGAAAAATGGATGACAATTCAAACCTGCTATTTTACTAACTTTCTAAGTATATAAGTGTAATGTTTAAAAATTTCTCTTTGTCTGGGGGTCTTTGTCTCCCCATTATTTTTTGACTTACTCTTGCAATTAAAAGTTATGAGTTATGGCAGTGGGTGACTTTGCAGAACTGTAGTACCAGAGCCCTTATTTTAAGTTTTTAATGTATTGTGTGTGTGTGTGTGTGTGTGTGTGTGTGTGTGTGTGTGTGTGTGTGTGTGTGTGTGCGTGTGTGTGTGTGTGTGTGCGTGTTTTATTCGGGGGGGGTGCAGTGTATTCAAGAGCAACAGCTAGGCCATAATTTGACCCACTTTCCATCATAGTCAAACATCAGTGCTGTGTACAATAAGCAGCTATCACTGATGGTCTGTGCGGGATATGTGTGAAAGCAGCTAATCACTGGTAGAGAAAGGCCGTGAGTATCATTGGTAGAGAAGTGCTGTGAGTAGCATTGCCATTTCTGTGTGGATTTTGCAGGAGCATGTCAGGTCACTGTAGGTAGTTTCAGGGTTCTTATTACGTTGTCGAATGACAACAATGTTGAATGCTCAGAAGAGCGAAACTGCCGCATATCGAAGTTTGGATTGCGGGATCGCAGTACAGTGAAGATTGGAATATTTGCCCTTTCCTCACTGTAGTGCAATCTCGGAGTTGGTATATATATTTAGTGGGGGAGTGGGGGGTGCAGCCCCCCCACAATAAAAGTTTCAATATTTGGCAGTTTCGCTCTTCTGAGCATTCGAAATTTTTGTCATTTGACAACTATTTATAAACCTGTAGTTTCAGTGAAGGTGAAATGATTGAAGTATGTTTGCAGAAAAAACTTTCACTGACAGTGAACCTTGTCTCGTTATCCACTGTTGTGTGACCTCAGAGTTAGTCTACATAGGTTTGCGGGGTATGTGGGTTGTCCCTGGTTTCCTGGGATATTCACTGAATGTAGCTTTGGCAAACATTTTTTGAAGTCTGTCAAAACTGCCTTTGGTGAATCAGTATGAATCCACTTCTGCATGTGCTCCTTGTCTCTAAGTGCATTTTATCCACATAATCTGTTTTTCTCAAAGAAATGCTATAGCTGAACTGAATTCCTCCAATTTGCCTGCTGGTATGTCCTCAGATTATGTGTGTTTATACTTCTTGTGATAGGCCTGACGTGTTAGGATAATGTCAGAGTGTGTGTGTATGTGTGTGTGTGTGTGTGTGTGTGTGTGTGTGTGTGTGTGTGTGTGTGTGTGTGTGTGTGTGCGTGCGTGTGTGTGTGTGTGTGTGTGTGTGTGTGTGTGTGTGTGTGTGTGTGTGTGTGTGAAAAAAATCAGTGTTATCTTGTGATAGACTTGGTTTGTTAGAGGTAGTGTCACTATGTGTGTGGGTATCTCTCTGTGTGTGAATATATGATAAAAATAATATTCTGGGTCTTTATGTGTGGACACATATATGATAATAATGAGCACATACGCAAATTGTATAGGTAGCAGAAAAAAAGGAAGCTGTTATCTTTCAAAAATAAAGAATGAAATGCAGCATCTGACATCTATGTGCTCAGATCTTTTTGAGAACTTGGTGCCCCTCATCTACTGAATGTATAAGTGGGGTTTGACATAGACTTACCCCTGGATTTATGAAGCCCTTCATAGCGTGCAGGATTAGTTTAAGAGCTATTTTCGACAATATGGCCGACTTGTGATCCAGGAATGAGCTCCCGGGAAGTGCACATGAGTTCTTAGGCTAATCCTGCATGGACAGAGCTCCCATATGCAAATTACCCTCATTTGCAGGTGAAAACCATGCAAATGAGGGTAATATGTGATCTAATAAGCTGGCAGCAGTGCGTGCAGGATGAGTGCAGTGTGCAGAAATGTACTCAGTTAGTAACCGAGTACATTTCAGCAATCTGCAAAATGGAGCCATGACAGCTCCAAATAAAGGCTGCATATCATTGAGGAAGCATGCCAGTGTCCAAGTAGAAGGCCATTGGCATTACAAAATGTAAGAGAAAAAATAAATAAACAACGTTAAATTTTATCTTCGCTGATCTTGCCTGGTTAAGCATAGGGCAGCGACAAACAAACGGGATGGGGGAAATAAATAAAATAAACCTAAAATAAGCATTGTAACTGAAATCAGTATTCTGCCATGCAAGTCAATGCAGTCAGAGGACAACCTGACCAGTGTATAATGGTTGCTAAGGGGGGAGGCTCAGTATGGGACATGTAACTATGCATTAGCAGGCAATCCTATGCAAATGAGGGAAGGGTTAGTGAATTCCAGATTTTCCCAGGGCGTGAGGCAGGTCCCAAGAGTGTAAGAGTATAAATAGCTGGGTGCAAGACTAGGATATAGGTAACATCATGGGGGGGTGTGCCAGGCATATTGTAATTGGATTGGAGACCTGTGGCTCGGGATTGTTCCTAGCATAGCACAGCTAACCTAGGGGTGTGTCTAAACTTGCCTAGCACTCTTTACAAAGAGTAAGCGTGTGTGCGCGCCGCGCACCAGGTTGTGCAGGAAGAAGAAGGAAGATAAACCAGGTTAAAAGCAGCTCCATGCACATTTGAGCACTCCGTTCATGCTGTGCACACACAGGTCTAAACAGGGAGGCAATGGGAAGGAAAACAGCAGTAGGAAGGTAATCAAGGAGACCTAGCTGAGCTGCCAGGTGAAATGTATCGGAATCAGCTAATCACACAGGAAGCAGACCAGCCCAGCTCAGAACACCACTATAAACCAAGCAAACACCTACCCCCCTGGTTTTTCCACACTCTACACCACCGGTGTATACAAGCAGGGACATTTTAAAACCAAACCTACAAAATGAGAAGAGCTGCAGCAGGCAACATAGAACAAAATGTGCAAGAGGCTGAGGGTGGTGAGGATGTCACTGTTGCTGAACAACCCACAGTGAGGAGACAGAGAAGAGTGTACAGACACAGGGTAACCTACCAGAGGCTACATGAGCTGGAGATAGCAGAGCACTATAGGGTGGACAGAGACCTCCTACAGCAAATCGTTGAGCTGTGCAGGCCACACCTGATACACCACACTGGCCGAGGGGAATCCACCCCAGTGGATACCATGCTATGTGTAGGCCTAGGTATACTAGCCACAGGTACCTACGAAACTACAACTGGGGATAACATGGGCATCTCACAGGCATCAGCATCCAGAGCATTCCACCAATTCCTGGATGCCATGTCAGCACATGCCAGTGAGCACTTATATTTCCTCAACACAAGTGAGATGTTGACCCGCAATATGCGTCTCTTCCCCTTGGGTAGTGGGTGCTATAGACTGCACGCACATATGCATCAAAGCACCACCCAGTGATCAGGGTTGGGCCTACATCAACTGCAGGGACATCCCCTATATCAACTGCCAGGTCATATGTGATGCCCAGGGCATTATACTGAATGTGTGTGCTGGCTGCCCTGGAAGCTATGATGATTCACACATATGGCAACTGACACAGCTGTACCACAGATTTGCCGATGAGGACATCCCCTATGGTCACCTAGTGGGGGGTACTGGGTACCCACTGGAGCCATGGCTGATGACACCCATCAGAAATGCACACACACCTGAACAACAATGCCATAATGATGCACATGCACAGGCCAGACATATAATAGAGTGTGTGTTTGGGATGCTCAGGTCATGGTTCTGGTGTCTGGACACATCCAGTGGAGCCTTGCAGTATTCACCAGCTACATTTACCCAAATAATAATGGTATGTGCTATGCTACACAATATGATCCTGCAGAAACAGCTGCAGCAGGAACAGCATGGGGCAGGGCCACACAGCCCCCCACCAATGCCAAGGCCTGTACAGGTACAGAGTGACTCGGAGGAAGAGCAACCTGAGCCTGCTCCAGTAGGCAGAAGGGGGCATGCCCAGTATGCCCTGGCCTTGGCAAAGAGGCAACGCATAGCATATGCACTGACACAGTAAGGCCTTAGGGAATGACACCTCTCTCCAACTCGCATAGACAGTAACAGAGATGCTAAACATGACACTACCTGTGCCTAACCATGCATAGGGAGTATACTATGTGCAGCCAACATAGGCAGCCCTTCAGCACCATCCTCAAGTCTGGCACACCCTCAAGGTAAGTCAATCAACCTACCAATTGTCAAACGGAGTAGAATGTGTGTTTACCTGTAGCCATGGTATGGATGTGAACATGCAAGGGAATTGGGTGGCTGGATGTCAAGGCAGCAGAGAGTAGACACCCATAGTGGCAGCATGAGATCTGTAACACATACTGGAGTCACCATAGTAGACAGTACTACACAGGGTGACAAAACCCACTGCAGGAAATGGCCTGAGTGACAGGGGTGTCCATAAGAGCCACACATACCAGTCAAGAAGAACAGTATTAGCCAGCAGGTCAGGTGGAGACAAACACAAACAAATGCTGTAGTATGCCCTCCGATTGTGCCCTATGGTTAACCCCTCCCCCAGGCCTACACAGACAGACCACAGCAGGCCAGGCAGTCGAATGTAAGTTGTGAAGGCTAGGAAGTCAGACACTAATATGTAGGTAAATAAAGCTAGCAACTGTACTATACTGGTAAGCCCTAGCCAGCAGGGTAGGTAAGACTACAGACAGAAATGGAGTAGCTGACTTGCCAGTACAGTCCTAGCAAATGTGTACAAGTGTCAGGTGCACCCCCCCATCTAAAGTACACATAGAGTAACAGTCAGGTGTGCCCCCCCACTCCTGTGTAGAACAGTAGAAACAGTCAGGTGTCCCCCCCGCTATGCAGAAATGTAGCAACAGTCAATGGCACATGACCAATGGATACCATGCAGACACAGCATGTTACCCATTGGTGTACAACAAAAGGTCAGCACCACAGTACAAACAACCTGGACGTGGTCCACACATGCAACACAGATGGCCATACTGGGCATGCTCACACACTTAAACACATGATGGCCATGTCTGCAAACACCAGTGGACCAAACATATCTGGAAGCTGCAGTTCTCAGTGTGAACACATGTCAGCATGCACCACTCCTGCCTTGCACACACAGTGGATAGGAATGCAGGCAAATATGTAAGGACAACACACTATAATAAGCCATAGGCATACAGGCATATATGTGAGGAAGAGGGTGACTGTGACAAGGAGCCACGTGGGCCTGTCCCAACTGGCAGACAGCCTAAGGGCCCCCAACACATGAGGTGCAGATGGAACCCAGTGCGGATACTAGCCACCAGTACCTGTCAGCATGACAGACTATGCGGTGTATGTGCCAGCTGTGCAACAAGACTGTACAAGGAAGCAGCCATCTAGTAGCTGTATACATGCACCTGTGACATATGACCCAGTGTGTGCCCGCATGTGGCATGTCAACCCCCACATGAATGGGGTATGGACCATGTACACACTGCCCTCCCCATAGCAGTAGTATGACAAGCCTGCTGAGATCATCCAATGTGTATTACACCTTTGGGAGAGCTATAGCTCAGTAAAGTGCATGGCGGGTCCCATAACTGCATATTGCTGTAGTGACAGAGTAGTTAGGTAGTAGTACTAACCCCAGACCTGTCAATTGTGTGAGTGTGTGTTTGAGTGTGTGCCTGTCTGCCTCTGACTGTGTAGAGCGAAATGCTTGTTAGGCTCCTCACACTCCATGCAATACATAAAGTAAACTTTGGCAATGCTGTTGATGTCACTCACCTAGAAATACACCTCTGGGAACATGACAGCCCAGTAATTGCCGTGGCATGTCCTGTAACTGCGTATTGCTGTAGTGTGATAGACTAGTTAGATAAGTGTTCAAACCCCAGCCGTGGAAACTGTGTGTGTGTGTGTGTGTGTGTGTGTGTGTGTGTGTGTGTGTGTGTGTGTGTGTGTGTGTGTGTGTGTGTGTGTGTGTGTCTGACTGGGTAGAGAGCAATGCTTTTTAGGCTACCCACACTCCATACAATACAATTACACAACTTTGCCAAGGCTGCTGATGTCAGTCATCTAGAAGTCCCCCTCTGGAAGATGATAGCCCAGTAATCACCCTGGCACATCCTGTAACTGTGTATTGCTGTAGTATGATAAACTAGTTAGATAGGTGTTCAAACCCCAGCTGTGGCAACTGTGAGTCTGTGTGTGTGTGTCTGACTGGGTAGAGAGCAATGCCTTTTAGGCTGCCACACTCCATACAGCACAATTACACTACTTTGCCAAGGCTGCTGATGTCAGTCATCTAAAAGTACGCCTCTGGGAACATGATAGCACAGTAATCGCCGTAGCACATTCTGTAACTGCGTACTGCTGTAGTTTGATTTAGAATGGTGGTAGTATTCCATCTCTATCCATGTCAGTTCCAGATGTGATGTGTGTGTCTCAGTGTCTGTGTATGGAGCAATGCATTATAGGCTACTCACTCACAGTATATTACAAATGCCCTACTTTGGTAGTCCTGCTGATGTCATTAATTGTGCAATATACCTTTGGGGAAGATGAACTTCAGTAATGTCCATGTCGCCTCACAGTTAGACGTTGCCCATTCGATTCTCAGTTAGAGCATATTCTGTGTGTCGACATGTATGGATGGGCGTTCCTTCGTTGAAGGTTGTGCATTAGGCCCCGCAAGCCAGCACGTAAAAATCAACTGCCAATTATTAGCGGATCAGAGTTCCGCTGTGGTGAACCCTAACCGGGAAAAGCCGAAAGACAGTTAGTGCTGTAGTGTAGTACACCAGCTAGGTAGAGGTTCTACTCCCAGACATGACAAGTGGTGTGTGTGTGTGTGTGTGTGTGTGTGTGTGTGTGTGTGTGTGTGTGTGTGTGTGTGTGTGTCAGTGTGTGTTTGTAACTGGTGTCCTGTGTAGAGGTGGTTGTGAGTTTGTGACACCTGTGGGTATTGTGTAGGGGTTTTGCTAGTTACATTTATGGTGGCCCTACTATATATCACAATGTCAACCATACAGGGATAACAGATGTAAATGGCTGAGAGGCTGGGATGCAAAGCCATACCCATACATGTGACATCACAGCCTGCCAATCATAGTTAGTAACCCCACTATGCCTTCACATGTGACTCACAATGGACATACCATGCCTGACAACATGGCCTGTATGGACAGATGACACTGACATCAGGAAATGCTGTTAGCATGCTATCAATGTGGGTGCAGGTTAAATCTGCTGACCAGTACCACTACCTGTCACACGTGGGCAACACTGGCACATTTGATAAGTTGTGTCCACAGTATGGGCCAGACACCCCAGGTACAGTTCCACATGTCACTGTACATACATGTGGGATGTGTGCACATCCTAGACACCATCCAAGTCATGGACTAGGGAACACATACATGGCAAGTGATGCACAGCATTGGCTACACACAGTGGTCACCCTGGTGCCTGGAAGATGGATGCAATACCCACCTGTGCGGGCAAATGTAGAAGCTAAAGGCCTGTGCCACAATGCAGACCAATGTCATGTGGGCTGATGCCAAGATATACCCATCACCTACTCTTGTATAACCTGTTGGCACTTGTGGCCACCACACACCCGATGCAGACATGCACCCATGCATGTCCATACTGGACCCTGTGTATACGTGTGTGTGTTGTATGGTGCGCATGTCCACATCCACACACACTACTCCCCCCAGGGCACAGTGAAGCATGCCCTCTTAGGTCTGACACCCCTTCATACTCACTGCCCATACGACCTCCGTATCACCCATGTGGTGCATGTGTTTCCTGCGCATTGATGTGTTGTGGCAATCCCACTAGTGACGGGTCACACTTCTGGCCCTGCCAAGTGTGTTAATGTGTGTGTGTCTTTTGTGAGTGTGCCTGTGCTGATGCTGGGACCTGTTCATGCAGACAGGCACGTATACGGCACCTACTGCAAATCTACCATATCCCTATAGCAGATGGCACTCACCATCACATATATGTTCTGAGTGCTCCTCACCAGACAACACACGCATCCAATAACAGTATCAGACTGTGATAGCACTACATAGCTGTCGGGTGTATGATACCCTGTGCTAGTAGGTGTGTGACAAACATGCATCGGTTTTACCCTCCCACTCCTCCCTGTCATGTATTCACCTCTGTCTGCTTCCCCCACACCCTCTCTGGTGGATGTGGAGGCCCACACTTGCATTGCTTAGGCAGCAGCATGTGTGTTTAACTGATGCTCATGATCAGCTGATGGCCTCTGCACGTATTGCAGGACTTCCCTATCTGATTGCATGTGGAACAGGTGTGGTAACATTCCCATAGCCAATTGCATGGAAACACACTCCACTACCTGGGAACATCCTTGTGGTGTTGGCCCTTATCTGTCACTGTGAGCAGGAGCTAGAACTTTTTCAAGCAGCTTATTAGATGGGTTGGGGATTTACCACTAACGACATACACTGGTGGAAGAGGGCAACAAACAGTAGGGAGATGTGCCCAACCTGCCTACGAACCGTAAGTGCTGCTATACTGCATGTGGAATAAGGTTGGATTAACAGTGTTTGTCTGGATATGCCTGTCATACATTTCGCAGTACCTGCCCATGTCAGTTCCATGTATATCAGGAATCCCCATCTGCAGGCTCATCTGCAGACTGGGCAGTGTTGTGCCTTTGGTGTCATGTGTTAGCTACAATTCATCTATCCGTGGACTGCCGATGGTACTGTGAGGATTGCAGTCTGTTGATGGTGAAGGCTGTGACAGTTACTGACTACATATCCCTCAATGGACATATGTTGCAACAAACCCCGTTACAATGATAGATTAATGAGGGTATCACAGCAACATGTGTATCCTGGCCCTTTGTATGTGCTGTCAGCCACACCTCTATCAACTGTTGTACATATGTCATGCATGAAGTGGTGCATATGTGCTGTACATCGTAAACAGTGTCAACATATGTGATAACACACCAGTGATATATCAGGGTGCTACACATTTCATGTACAGTACGGGTTACACTTAATGCCATACCCTGGAACTCCTGTGGAAGTTTTACAGTATTGGGGGCTGTGTAGTGATGCTGAATGTCGGCAGTGTGTGTATATTAATATGTACTGTGGCCTGTGTACAGACTGTGGTAGATGTCATTGTCCTAGCTCCCCTTCTATCTGTTGTTATATGCTGCCCCACTGTATGGTACCATATTACCTTGCATATGTGTAGGGCCATATGCACACATGTCCCATACCACAGACAGCCATCAAACCAGACTGTGTAGCAGGCCAGTATATGTAGGGTCATGCTGTGAGTGGCACATATGAGGATGGTGTAGGACAGATAGGCCATATACCATACTAGTATGCTAGCGTACCATATGTGGCTGTGGCTGTGTTCACATTGGTTGTGGTTATGCACTGTCACATATGTGTGGCCTACTCTGCACTGTGACATGGCTGTCGAGCCTGCTATATATGCAGGTACTGTACCATGAAAACCTTAGGATGTCGGTCAGTAGCCAATGGCACACATGCTATGAGCATATGTCACCTTCCACACACACCATGTCTGTGACAATAATCCTAATGACAGTAGCAAATGTCTACTAATATACCAGCTATACATACCAGACATCCCCCTGCACTACTACATTGGGACTACAGGGGCTAGGGTAGGGCTACACTCCATGTCCAGGACATATGGTGGGACGATATGGACATGTACATATCCAGATAGCCATATATATGTATATATATATATATATATATATATATATATATATATATATATATATATATATATATATATATATATATATATATATATATATATATATGACTACACATGTGTAGCACTTCCAATTACCACTGTCATGGCAACCACCCACTATGAATCTCTACATCATGTGGGCGTATTCCCTGTACATTCCCTGTGTGATGGACATCCCTCCTGTATGTGGGCATCAATGTTACAGACAGCAAGTCATCTTACAGGAGTACCTGCACACTCAGGGCAGCCACATACATGTAGGAGGATCAGGGCATACAGACAGACTGTGAGTAGAGTGGTGTAATGCTATGCATAGTACTGGTGTTACAGGATGTGTGTGTGTTTGTGTGTACATACTAGTTTACCTTGAACTGCAGTCTGTCTGCATAGCTTACTACTGTGGGCCATCCTCAAGCTGGACAGAGGTGTGCCTATCATGTAATGTCTGTCCACCACACAGGTCCTGTGTCGGATATTACACTGGCAGTGTGTGTGTGTTGCATGCTAGCAGTACATGGCTATATCCATTTGTGTACCTGATGTCGTATTCCTGCATAGGAGTATGTTGCAACACATCCTGTAACAGCAGCATGTTCCAGGGTGTGTTACTGCAATATTGTGGGCATGGCCCTGCGTTCCTGCCTTTGTCCTCCACATGTATGGCAACCCTTGTCCTGCTGTGATAGGGGTATGGGTTGTTAGGTAATGGCCTATCATTCACCACTGCTAGCATTCCTACTATCATCCCAGTCATAGCGTGGACACCCACAACATTTGTTGGCCAGGGACCATACCTGTGATGGATACATTGACATTACCACAAGTAATGAATGTTCCCGTGAGGCCTTGACTACAGGGTGTAATTGGAGGCTGCAGAACTACATCTGATATTGGAGACTGGTACGTATCATGCAGGTGAATCCATTGTCAAATGCTGTATGAAATGAAGGGCTTAGCCTGAACACCATAGCATGATATATATCCGCACTATCTGCATCGACTGTTATGTGTGGGCCTTGCATACATCACTGGTTATACACATCAACATCCATGAGCTGTCAGTAATGGCATACATTATTGTACGGTACACAAATAAAGGGTGTTTGTGCATACATGCCTGTGTGTTGTGTCATGTCCTTTGAACTGTGAGTGGGTGTATGTGCAATGTAAGTATTCCCTTTATGGGGTTGGTTGCAACACCACACATGTCACAGGTACTGCTTACAGGGCTTGTGGCTGGGGATATACATTTCACCCTGTACATCCACACTACTGCTACACATGTATGGCTACTAATACCCCTTGTCTGTGTATATGTGTATGTAGCCCATATATCATATATATATATATATATATATATATATATATATATATATATATATATACATATATATATATATATATATATATATATATATATATATATATACACCTGCAAATGATCGTCAATATATGGATGTGTGTGCATATCTGTACCGTTGTAATGTGTAGCCATTCAACATAGTACATTCCCTATGGTACAATGGCGTATATGCATGGTATGTTACAGATATTAGCCTGACATGTACAGGTGACATGGATAACTGTTGGAGCACTGTAGCTGTGTTGTGGTGGGTCCTGCTGTCAAGTACTGCATGTGCTGGATATTGGTTTGCACAGCATATGCATTATGGCTGGGGGGGGGGAGTTAAAGTGCAGTAATTATCAGGTGTTCCTGTGTGTGCCACCACTCCCATTAACTGTGCTCACGGTCAGTTATATCGTACGGAGTGGGCCAGGAGTCTGTTCCCATTGGGAAATCATATATACATGTCTGTATGTATATATATATATATATATATATATATATATATATATATATATATATATTTTTTTTTTTTTTTATGTATATCTGCATAAGTACATATCTTACTCCCCCATAAATAGAGGGAGAGAACTGGACATTGATATAGCTCCAGCTATGTATATGTATCTATATATCTATATATATATATATATATATATATATATATATATATATATATGTGTGTGTGTGTATGTATGTAGATATATATATATATATATATATATATATATATATATATATATATAAAAGGATATATACACTGAACATATTAATCTATCTCTGTATGATTGATGCTATATATTTATTTGTGAGTCATACATACATATATCTATCTATCTATATATATATATATATATATATATATATATATATATATATATACCTATAGCTGTCTATCTCTCTACATTAACAGATGTATAGCTGTCCATATATGCATGCATGTTTGGCCTATATGTGTGGCCTGTACCTCATTCTCTTGGCAACTGACATGGATGACCTTAGGACTGAGGTCAGTCATTCATGCAGACACGTACATGTTTCAGACATATCATCTCCAGTGATATATGTGTTCTACCACATATAACTGGGTAACTTGCAACATTTTAAGTGTATTATAGCAGGATATGACAGATATCCTTATATGTACCCTCAGTATGGCGCACTATGTCTGTGATTCATGCATTAAGAGGTTGTGTGGTGTGTTATTACTACTTTCGCTGTGCTGTTAACTGATTGTGCTGGATGATATGTATGTGGAATGAGTGGTTATGTTCATCTGTCATGGTTTAATGGTAAATCACATAGTGTATGATGTGCAGCTTCCCAGGTGTGGCCCTTCCACAGGCTGTATATTGTGTTTCAGTGCAAAACACCAGCTGTCGGATACAGAGTGAGTTAGGGACATTTGAGCGGTTGTACGCAGGTGTGCATGTGTATGCCCAGAGCTAATCAATGCTAAGCTCAGGTTGCATTACTTTACGCACAGCTAGCATCTACTTAGCTCAATCTATGTAGGCAATGCTTACCCCCATGCGAATACACATGCACACACTTACAATTGCATATCCATGCGTACAACTGCTGTTATGCACTTACACATGCTTACTACTGCCTTAGTCAGTATGACACTTCACATGTGCATTTAAGGCAGTACTCCTGTGCAAATATAAATGTTACTTTGTAGGTTATACAGCACAATGAAGTTAACATACGGATATCACATGGAAAATAGGATGTGCTGCAGTGGGACATGACCAGGGAATGCAAGCGCGTTAGGCGGATGCTCTGGCCACTACACTATTGCTGTTTTGCTTCATTAGCATATGTCTACCATAATGACATACACATGTTCCCTTCCCCCAGCCCCCGAGCTCCACGTACACAGCATCCATCCATTCCCCGGTTACTGGTCCTGCCATACTACACCTCCACACATTTCCCTCTCTGCATGTCTCGGTACACCTCCAGTAAACTGTCCCCACCCAAGCGTCTGCAGGCTTCTCATCCATTTAGTCCACATACATACCAGCCTTCCCCTGATCCTCCTCCGATACTGGAGGTGACATCGATGTGATCCACAACTGTTGGCTCATCCCGCCAGGAACGGACCTGTAGTTTTGTCAAGAGTAGACCTAGCTGGTCTACAGTGTTTTTCCCACTGGTAGCATCCTGCCAGGGTATTGTGTAGCAGCAGTTTGCTCACACACCTGGCCAGCCTCATCTCCCGGTTCCATGGTACCGATGCCCCAGGTGTGACATACTTTGCATGAAGCATGCTCACACACCCCCAAGGTGTGCACCGTATATCATTATTCCCTTCGGTATTATTCAGGACTACTGTTCTCACAGTATAATTGGACAGGCACTGTTCTGTGCTGCACATAGATTGCTCATAATACTGTGGTTGTGCAATGGACACATGTTCTGGTATTAATCTACACACTTATATACATTTCCTATACTGTTGGATGCCTGTGCTGGATGATGTGTTTGTGATCACAGCAGATGAATTCGTATCCACCATGGCTTAGTAGAACTCATGTCTACCATAGTGTGCAGGGTCGGGGCTTTGCAACCTGGCAGTGCAGATTATTTTGTTAATGGCCACAACAATAGTTGTTGGCTACAGAGTGACTGAGGCACTGTAGAACATTTGTAGGTGGGTATGCACTTGTTTGCATGTAGCCCAGCATTACTGACCTCTGGTAGCACCGTCGTGCCTCAGTTAGCCTCTACATTGCTTCACCAGTGTGTTACTCGCATACCTGCGGCCAAACAGGCTTACACCCGCTAGCTCCCACATACACATGTGCAACATCATGCATTTTGTTCACATCTGTCAACCAGGACACTCGGACTGTATGCTTGTCCATTGTCAGCGGTGGCCCAGGGTGTAGAGCTCCACACTCACCCCAGCTACATATCCCATGTAATACTGGGGTGATCACATTCATAGAGGGTAACAGACATAACATAGCTACGTCCCCCATTCAACATGCTTCGTTTACGTTCAACTATCGGTATTATCCATGCTTAGGTCAGGTTTACATGTCAGGTATGACAGTTGACAAAGGTCAGTTTAAGGTGAGGTTGGATTCCTGGTTCACAGATCAGGACAGGTTACATGCAGGTATTCGGGGTAGGTGTACATATTCCATACCTGTATGGTACAGTAGAGGCAAATAGCTAGGGAGTAGGTAGGTGGGTAGTGGGGCTAATATTGTAACTGTATAATAGCCCGTAGGTATAATTGGATGGGGAGCAATAGGGAAGGTATGTCAGATGTTGGGATTTGTATGTGAGCAGGACAAGAGGTGTCGTTATCACTAGTTGATGTCGTGGTATAGAGTGTGAGGTGGGGGGAGGGTTTCACAAGGTGGTGAGCCTGTGCTGCTCCAGGTGTTCTTGTGGTGTTCCTTCATGTGTTAGTTACATGTGTCCTGTGGGATAGCTGTGATACTACATGTGAGTTGGGGTTCCAGATACTGGCAATATAGTGGGGGAAGAGGGTGTCACCTATGTGTACCCATAGACATTAAGAGGAATGAAACAGGGTCTGGTAAGTATGTGGTGTGCATGTGGCACAAAGGGGGGTGTTTGTAGGGGGTTATCCTACGATGTGCAAGATGACTGCAGGGAAGGTCCACAGCTGGCCATGTTGTCTATGACAACAGCTGCGCATATGCACTGCATTTGGTGTTTGTGTTGGACATTCACACCCCTGGGTGGGGGTCGGGACTTCAATAATACCTTGCGATGCCTATTACATCGGCTTACATGCCTACAGTGGGGTGTTGCGACCATGTGTTTGTAGGTGTTGTGTAGTGGGTAATGCAACAACACATATGGTTATAACATACTTTGCCATTTACACTGGACTGTGCTGCAGTGGAACCCATATCGGGAATGGCTGCCTGTTAGACGTAAGCATGCCGGTCAACTGTGCAGAATCAGCAGCCTGTCCAGTGTTTGCTTCATAATATTGGTGTGCTCCTCTTACAATCCGCACCTGTCTGGCAAATACCTGGGAACTGACACCATTAAATACAGACAAGTAATTGGGTTTACAACTCCACATCCTTCAGATGTGTTATGCTAATGCATAACCTATTATTCTATCAGCTTTCTAAAGTTGTAAGTGAAATATGTACTTTCTGTCCCTACTTGTCCCCCCAATGGTTTAGGTTCTGTCCAGTGGTTTATCTCTTAGAGGTTGTGAGGTGTGGGCGTAGATTCTACCCAATTTGCAATACTAGTAACATCCCCGGGGCAGTCAGAATACAACTGCATCAGCCAACACCTGCACGCCTAGGTTCATTATTGCATACTCATAGTTCCCCCACCTGGCCCTTCTACAACACTCATCCTTACTGTGGGTGCAGGTGGAGTCTAACCACACCACTACAAACTGCTCACTCTCCACGTGTTGGGACCCATGTCGTATGTTGTCTCAACCCATGGGTCATCAGGCTTGCACAACCTACTGGTCCGTGTACGTATATAGCCTGGTTGGATAAATCATTACAGGGACTAACTCCGATTATCATTAATTTTTGGGGTGTCCCACAAAGGACATTGATGTCTTTGTTTCAAGATTAGACGTGGCAGGCCTCTCCCACAGGTAGTATCCTGTCTGTGGTCTGAGAAGCAGTGGTGTGTTTACTTGTATCATGTGTTTGTATGTTTCACCTGTCTAGGTGAGGGGGGTTGATGGTACCTGTTACACGTTTGTTGATTGGACCCCTCACTCCCATTGGCACGGCCTGTGAACATATGTAATCCTTCACTGGTGTATCATATACTACTATTTAATATACTGTTCTCTAGTCCTGAGGAGCTTTTCTCCCGGGGTCTCTGCTGTAAATGAGCCAATAGCTCAGCCAGACTTACCCGGTTAACAGATGTAATTTAAATATATAATTATATTAATATCCTAGCTATATATATATATATATATATATATATATATATATATATATATATAGATATCTATATATATATATATATATATATA